>NC_056748.1:477399754-477499754 GCF_019279795.1 Protopterus annectens
CAAAAAAGAAGAACAAGGCCGTCAGGCCAATCTTGAATTTGAGCATGTTTGATCCCTGTGTAAAATAGACCAGGTTCCAGATGGTCACAGTGCAGTCCAACTTACCTCTCCTCAGGCAGGATAACTGGCTGTGCCCGATTAACCAACCCATCATATAAAGATAATAAGGCATTACAGGAGGTTTCTGCACTTCTGGCTGAGAGCTGTTTGTAGTGCAGCCATTTGATCTCACCACTGCCCCCCCCCCGATTGTTCACCAAATGCATGGCAGTCATAGCAGCTTGGCTGAGACTGCAGGGATGATTGGCTTCTAACCTCTCCTACAAGACTCATCCTTGTCAGGGCCAGGGACACTCTTCTCCTTCTGGGCTGTTCCTTAAGGATCATGATCACTTACCAGAAGTTAAGTCTTCATCCAGTTCAGTCTCTAGAATTCATAGGTTGTAACTTGGACACAGTTTCTTAGATTGCAAATCTTTCAGCATCTAGAATTTTGAGTCTTCAGTCTCAGGCAGTCTGTTTCCTTTCTTACAAAGTCTCCAGTTTCTCTCCTTCTGAAACTGTATAGCTAGAGTACACTTCAGTGTCCAACAGGAGACTCTTTGTGCCCCCCCCCCTTCCCCGGGCACAGGCTTACAGATGCTTCTCTACTGTTGTGGGAGTGAGGTTGGGCCATTTTGAAGGGAGGATTGTTCATGGGACTTGGTCCTCTTCCGAGGCTAGTCTTCACATCATTGTACTGCAGATAAGGGCAGGCCTCCAAGTGTTGCAGGCTTTTCAGTATGTTCTCACCCAAGGGTGTGATCTCATTCCAGACAGGCAATATGTTGGTCGTTTGGTATTTGAACAAAAGGGGGAAGACATGATCCTAATCCTCTTTGTTGGGAGTCCATGAGGGTCTGGCAGTAGGCAATTTTAATCTCAACTGTTTCTTATTGCAATGCATATCCCAGGGAGGTCCAACATTTTGGCAGATGGTCTAATAAGAAACATTTTCCTTCCTCATAAGTGGTGCCTGAATCCAAGACTTGCTGCTCAGATCTTTCAGCACTGGGGCACTCTGTTGCATCCTGTTTGCATCCCCGTCCAACACCAAGTACGACAACTATTATGCCTTAGTCCCTCCTCCAGGACAGTCACCACCCAGGGATGCTTTTCTGTATGGTTGCCCACCATGTCTCTTGCACGCTTATTTTTCAACTCCTTTAATCTTAAAGTTTCTTCAGGAGGCAGCAAGCTGCACAGTGAGTGTGATCCTCATAGCCCCGTTTTGGCCTTGTCTGGTTTGGTTCCCCTTTCTTTGGCCTCTACTGAGGCCCCACCCCCTTGAGAGCTGGATGTCTTTCTGAATCTTGTCTCCTATCTCTCCAGTCTGGATCCGCCCAATCTACAGACTGTAAAGCTAACTGCAAGTTTTTTCTAGTTCCCGTGATGGCCAGAAATCCCAGGCTTTCCAGCAGTACGGTGCATATCTTGCCCTCCTCCCAAAAGATATCTACATGGAAGTGTGTATGCTAGCAAGTGGAAGTGCTTTACTGTTTGGGCTGGCTCTCAGTGTTCTGATCCTTTTTTGACTCATTTGGAAGTTATTCTGGATTTTCTTTAGGGGTTGTTTAACATTGGTTCCAGTTATTCTGCAGTTAATGTGCAATTGTCAGCCATTTCCAACTTCCACATTGGCAGGGATATTATGTCTCTGGTTGCTCTGAAGATTTTAAAGTTATTCTTTAAAAGGTATTTTTCTGCTGCAACCTTCTTTTTAGGGGACCCTGTTCCACCTTGGAATTTGTCTTTCCTGTTGCAGGTGCTGGCGGGTCATCCATTTGAAACCATGGCTACCATTGATTTGAAGCTTTTTTTTGTGGAAAACCTTGTTTTTGGTAGGTGTCATTTCTGCCAGATGCATATCTGAGTTGCAGGCCCTCACTTCTGTCCCACCTTATTTGGTTTTCCATAAGGATACAGTGTCTCTTTGTATTGATCCCTCTTTTCCCCTTAAGGTGGCTTCAGAGAATAATTTGAATCAATCCATTTACCTTCCTGTATTTTTTCCTGAGTTCTCCAATAAAGATGAATATTTTGTTCATTACCGTGTTGTGCATAGACTATTTTATCTAGACAGGACAAAATCTTTCAGGACGCCTGTATAATTTTGTCTCCTTTTCTACTTCTCAGTTGGGTTGGCCTGTCTCTAAAGGTTACACTGTCTAAGTGGGTGTCAGAACGCATTATTTTTGCATACAGTTTGAAGGGAAAGCCCTTGCATCACAAACCGAAAGGCTGTTCTTCCAGAGCTATGGCCATTTCCACTGCTTTCTTTTCTTTATGGCTTCTTTGGATGATTTATGTACTGCTGCTACTTGGGTGGGTCCCACTAGAAGCTGGGCATTCAGTTTCCTTCAGTTCCACTGCATATCTTAATATTCTTCCATAGAACCTCCAGGTGTATTTTTTGGTTTGGGGACTCTCCCACGGGTTGAATCCAGACAAAAAAGATAACATTGGATACAGTTATGTATTCACCATAACGATAGATCCATGTTGTCTTTTTCTGTCTTGTTCAGCCTTTCCCCCCTTTTGCCCCTGCCTGTTTTGTTTAGTGAGTCTTTGTCATAAGATGACCGAGTCAGGGAGATTGCTTTTCCTTCTTGGTGGTACCTTGGTGTCATTCTTTTTAGGATGGAATTTTTAAAGCTGAGGCGAAGAGGGGCAAACTCATTCTGAGATTCTCTAGGTTGAGTGAGGCATTATGGGTGGAGAAAGCAGTGCTTAGCCTGCTTAGGTCTTTGACATATGACTAGTCTCTGATCCAAGTTGGATTCGATAACCCACAGGTGCACAAGAAACTAGATGCAACAAACACACCCACAAGAGGGTCTTACAAGTTTAAAATCCACCTTTTAATACGAGTTCCACATATAACAAAACAATATTAAATGCTTTCGTCCTTACAAACCAGGGACTTCATCTTGGTAAAATTTATTCGCTACTGCACCAGTGTATTGCTTAACTCACAGGTTCAACCAGATGGAAAAAGACAACATGGTTCCAATGTAACTTTCTTTTTTCTCGAGTAGTAACTGACTGCATTGACTGTTTGTTTGTGTCTTTCGGCTTTTCCTGGTTAGGGGTCGCCACAGCGGAACTCCGGTCCGCTAATGATTGGCAGTAGATTTTTACATGCCGAGTTGCCAGCCCTGTCGCACAGCCTTCAACAAAGGTACGCCCATTCACGCATGTCTCCACACAGAAGGCGCTCTAGCTGAGAATCGAACAGGACAACATCTTACTGTGTGGCTACAACGACTACATTGGCGGTAAGTCAAAAAAAAGAAAGCGTACCCTTTTGCTTGCACTGTGACACTGGAGCATAGCATAGAAAAACTTTGAGTGAAGTCAGATAATGCTGATATGCATAATGTGTGTTACAAGAATCGAGTAAATAGATGCAGATTTAGTCAACGGTAATGTTCTTCAGTTCTGTAAAATATAGCATGTAATCTTCTTGCTTACATGAATACACTAATTTGCAGGCTGATATTTTATGCAGTTGTTTCTTCTCAATTTGAAACCACTCAAAACTGTATACTTTCCAAAAAGGAATCCTTCCTCTGAGTAGGAGGAGCTGCTCCAAGTTCATGGGTACACCCACAGGTATTACCTATTCTAAGTAAACTTAACCGTGCTAATGTACATTAGAGTCTGGGTTCCAACTTGCACAGATTGCTTTTTCTTTATATTTGTATCTTTGTTCCCCTCCGAGATGTGAAAAAGAACTTGCATGTTTTCTGAAATATTAATGGTTAGTCTTAAACTACATTGGCCACCCTTAAATGAACTAAATTGTGCACCATTGTATTTAATGCATCAAGTTACTAAGGCTGTTGGGAAGACAACTACTACTTTAGCTTTTCACGTCCCACAGTTTCAAGCTTTCTTTAATTTCTTTTTTCACTAAATTGCTTCCAGCATCCCATTAAAGATTACTTACTTTCTTCCTTGTGGATTTCACTCAGAACATACCATTCAGTCTTGTCAAGGTTAATTGTTAGCACTTGCAGGCTGCTTGTCTTGAACCAATAGGAGATGCTATTGGAAAAAAATCCAGCTTGGTTAGCTTGCAAATGCATGAAAGAACCACTGTCTGGTTTAAAATAACTTGTTAAAGCTTAAATTAAGAATTTTAATCTAGACATACAACTCTGTAGAAAAGGGAATTATTTTTAATTCCAAGTTCCCCAGCAGCCAGAGATCACAAAGAGCTTAACTCTAACTTTAACGTTTATGTTTAAGAAATGTACATGTATAATGTCCTTGGAGGCAAAAATATCTCACACACTGTATACTCGGACAACAAATTTAGCAGTACACTGCACATCACACCACTCCAAAGCCATCACAATACACACACAATCCATCAAATGCTGAGGTTCTAAAGATTAACTTGCCTAAACCTCGAAGACCTCCAAAACACATCATAGACACAAAGCACACTCTGCATATTAAGCCTACTTCCTCACATAGCACAAGGAGTTCCAAAGTCCAAAAGGCAGGCATCAGCCCAACCATACATTCTTGTTATAGGTGACTCCAGTGTAAGACATACAGATGTTCGTTCCTTTTACCAGACTGAGCAAAGAAAGTGTGACTGATAATTGGTTGTCCATCGCCAAGATCCATCAGATCATGCTTGCACTTAAGTCCTTGAACAAGTGCCACTCTGATTTCTGTCATAGTTCATCCCAGTGTCAGTGATTTGATGTGTACCTCCATGGATTATTTGAAGAGAGACATGATGAAGCTCTTAGACTGTGTCCAAGGCAGGTATGAGCCTAGCATCGAACAGCATTTTACCTTCTCTAAAGACGATGCTACAATATGAGCAAAAAATAATGGACTTCCATAACTGACTTAGTTTTTGGTACCATTCAAATATGGTATAATAATTGTCAGCCTGGGAAGATATGATCGACAGTCCATGCTGCTTCACCAAGAATGGACTGCATCTCTCCCTTCTCAGGATGTTCTTCGTGTTTCACTGTTGCAGTCATTACATTTGGGTAATCTGCTGGCAGGTTGCCATCAGTCAGCCTGATTAACAAAGTCTTGGGTCCTGCGTCGGTTGCTGTCCCTTCCATGACGTCAGGTCGTCAGGGGTATAAAACATGCAGCCGACGCCATTACATCAAGTCTTTCTTGCCGCGAAGTGCCCGAAGCAGAAGCAGTTTGCAAGTGCCGGTCGGCCGACTCCTGAAATTTTTGTTTTCGAGTTTCAGAACCGAAGTCTTCAACTAAAAGCTAAGTACCCCATTGGGGAAACTTTTTCTTGCTCCTTATCGATGTCAGTAAAAGTTAATAATTGCATTACTTGTGGGAAGCAAATACCTCATAAGGATTTTCATTTGTACTGTATTCCTTGCCTAGGCCCTGACCACAATGTGCCTTCCTGTCAGTTTTGTGTTAAATTTAATCAACGCACGATTAAACGTCAGTATATTTTTGCTTCTAAATATTTTGGCTCAAGATTTAACTATCCAGAAATGTCATCGGTTAGCAATCAGGCTACTGTAATACCTAAAAAAAAACGCAAAGAAAAAGACAGAGACAGACCGTCGAGGTCCAAAACCGATGACGCTTCTCCTAAGCCAGTCGCCGGTACTCAGTGAGGCGCTTTCGCAACCCCTGATACCCGCTACTTTTGATTCACAGGCCTCTACTGAGACCCATTCAGGTATGCTGCGAGATGTTTTAAGTATTTAACCCGCAGATGTCTCTACCTTAGATGAGTCCAGAGCCGCTGTGCAGACCTAAAGATTTGTATATTAAACCGAAGCCATCTTCAAAACTAAGGCCAAAATCTACTTCTCTGTCTAAAAAACTGATGCTTCCGCCACGTGTACAGGCCCCAAAGCCTAAAAAACAAATGATCAAAATCGCTGAAGATTTAATTACCTTGATCAGGGGTAGCCATCCCCCTCCTGCTAAGAGGCCTAGGCAAGGCACTGACTATGAATCTTCAGATCAGGTTTCTATTTCTTCTGATTCTTCTTCTGAACAGGATTTATATGTACCTACTTATGAGGACTCTGATGCAGAAGATTCCATCCCTTCTGCTTCTCCCCCTGAGGATTCCTCTTTTGGAGAAACTTTACATACCTTAAGGAAACACTTCCACTGGGAAAGTCAGGATTTCTCTGAATCTAAAAAGAGACTTTGGGATTTTCTTCTTCTCCCTCAGCATAGGTCTTTGGCTATACCTCCTGTTCTAGACATTGTTGATGATGTTTTTTCATAATCCAGTATGACTCCTCATTCTCTGCCTCCGGCTCCTAGTAAGCCAGACAGATATTACAGGGTTCCTGACTCCCACAAATTCCTTTTCAGAAACCCAACTGCTGATCCTGAAACCATTTCTCAGGTCCCCAGGACGTACACGTCTCCAACCTTGGCAATCAGGGCTTTAAACTGTCAATTTCATATGTTTAAATATCAACAGCATGTCATGGGTCTACTTAAACAGAAAATTATGTTGATCTCTTTGTGGAAAATAGAGTTGCAGGATTTATTACATTTAGCTGAACAAGTTGGAAAACATACTTTGCAATGTGGTTTTGATTCTTTTGGAGGCCTCTTGCAGGGCTACTGTAACTGGATCTGTGATAAGAAGGCATGCTTGGCTCAAAGAGCAAAATCTGCCTGACCATGTTAAAGCAAAATTGTTGGATGCTCCTTTACAACAGGACAGTCTCTTTGGTAATAAGGCTGAAGAAGTTTTAAAAAAGATGGAAGATAAAGTTAATTCTATGCAAACTGTGAAAGATTTCTTACAAGTGCAACCACCCAGATTTAGTAGGCTCTGGTCTACTAAGAACTGGTCCTTTCAAGTTCCCTCGAGAGCCGCTCAAGTCAAATCCAGACATTCCAAAGGCTCCAGGTTTCAGTCACAAGGACCTTTTAGAACAAAACAATGGGGTGCCTCCACCTCCAAACCTGGAAGCAACAAGGCACCTCCGTATGGTAAACAGTCTCAGTGATTTTCCTCTACAATCACCAAGCATTTACTTTTTGGCCGCCCCTTTGGGGGGAAAACTGGCACTTCATGCACGAAACTGGCAACTGATTACCCATGACAAATGGGTTTTAAATATAGTATCCCAGGGATACAGATTTCATTTCCACACTTTGCCAATCCCAAACGGATGACCAGATCTGCCTCCAAATCAGTAGGCAGAGGCCCAGAAACAAGTTCTGTCCCTCATGAATATGGGGGCTATTCAACCAGTACCAGAAGAGGAAAAGGGACAAGGTTTCTAGTCAAGACTTTTCCTGGTACCCAGAAAAGACAAATCATGGCGTCGAATTCTGGACTTATCCATTCTAAATACATTTCTGGACATTCCAAAATTCAAGATGCTGACTCTTTAACAGTTACTACCTATGCTAGGCAAAGATGCCTGGTTGGTAACTGTAGACTTAAGAGGCTTACCTGCATATCCCAATCAGGGAATCTTGCAGAAGATACCTCCGCTTCAAAACAGGCTACTTGCATTATAGTTCTCTGCATTGCCCTTTGGCTTATCTACTGCGCCCAGGGTTGTCACAAAGTGCCTGGCACCAGTAATTGCATTTTGCAGGCAAAGAAAGATTCAAATATATCCATACCTGGGCGATTGTCTAATTCAGGCAAAAAACAAGGACACTCTTCTAAAGCATCTAGCGTTTGTAAAAAGGGTTCTAACTTGTCTAGGGTAGACCATAAATGAAAAAAAATCACAACTGGTACCCTCTCAAAAAATTACATACCTGGGTGCAAGCTTGAATACAACTGCCCAGATGACTTACCTTACGCCAGAAAAGCAAATTCAATTGATGACTTACTTCAAACAGGTGGCCACAAAAACCCAGCTATCTGCAAGACAAATTCTGCAGGCCTTGGGGTTCATGGCCTCCTGCATTCTTCTAATTCCATATGCAAGACTGCATATGAGGAAACTTCCGTGGTACTTAAAAAGTTTTTGGAGTCAGCATGGTCTCAGCCTGGAAACAATGATTCCTGTTATACCTTGCCTGCAACTAGAGTTCCTATGGTGGGCAGAGGCCTGCCACCAAAACAAGGGACTGCCATTCACTCCACCCCCTGCTGCCCAAACCCTAACTACAGACGCATTAGACTATGCTTGGGGGGAACATCTGGCAGGGAAATGCATTCAGGGCAAATGGAGTCCAAATCAAATGCACCTACATATCAATCAGAAAGAGATGCTAGCTGTACAGAATGCTCTGACAGCCTTCAAGGACTACCTTCATCCAGGACAACTACTGATAAAGACAGACAACACCACAGTCATGTGGTACATAAACAAGCAGGGGGGTACACATTCCTACCACCTTTGCAGACTAGCAATGGCATTGTGGAACACAGCCTTGACTTATCAAATATATCTTCAAGCTGAATTCCCACCAGAAAAGCTAAATACTCTGGCAGATGAACTAAGCAGAAATCTTATGGACCCACATGAATGGAAACTGGAAACACATGTTTTCATCATGTTGACATGCAAATGAGGGAGCCCAGACATGGATCTTTTTGCCTCAGCCCAGAACTATCAGTTGGACAAATTCTGCAGAAGAATTCATCACAAAAAGCTTGGTAAGTGGATGCTCTATCATTCAGCTGGAAAAACCTATCAGTCTATGCTTTTCCCCTTCTGCCTCTGCTCTCCAAAGTCCTACTAAATGTCAGACAGAACAAACCAAAAATGATTCTGATTGCTCCAGACTGGCCTCGCCAACACTGGTACCCACTCCTGCGCAATGTGTCACACCTTCCTCCGTGGCACCTGCCTGAGACACCTTACCTACTGTCTCAGCAGAACTACCAAATTCTGCACACTCAGCTCCAAACTTTGAATCTTGCAGCATGACTAATCAACTAATTTCACCCTTGGCATCTCTCAGCAAACCTGTGATGGATGTCATGTTGGAGGCTAGAAAGCCTAGTACTAGAAAATCTTATGCTGAGAAATGGAAAAGATTCTGTGCCTGGAACCAGTCACAAGGAATAAGCACAGCAATGCCCAATATTTCTCTGGATTCTGCAGTACTTAACTGAGATGCTTCACAAGGGGCCTATCTTTTTCTTCCATAAAAATCCATGCCTCTGCCATTTCAGTTCATTACAACACAGAACCTTCCCTCTTCTCTCAATCTTTGCTAAAGCAGTATCTCAGATGGGCCAAAAATTTAAGACCTTCCAGGAGAGCACTAACTCCTGCATGGGACCTCAATTTTGTTTTGGAAAACCTCACTCTACCTCCTTTTGAGCCAGACGCTGTTGCGGATCTAAAATTTCTCTCTTGGAAAACAGCTTTCCTTTTAGCAGTCACTTCATCTAGAAGGATTTCAGAATTACAGGCTCTTATGGCAATGGAGCCTTTCATTATTTTTTTATGCGGACAGGGTGGCTCTCAGGACCAATCCATCCTTTATGCCTAAGGTGGTATCCAGTGTGGCTCTTAATCAGACCATTCATCTGCCAACTTTCTTCCCCAATCCACAGAACAAGGGTGAGCGGATTCTGCATTTATTGGATGTACACAGACAACTTAGATTCTACTTAAACAGGACAAAATCTCTAAGAAAATCTGAACAACTATTGGTGGCATTTGCTGCAGGGGCAGGGGGAAAGGCTATTTCAAAGCAGACTATTTCCAAATGGATAAGCCACTGTATTCATTTCTGCTATATGCACCATGGTAAACCTATCCCCCAAGGGGATCCGATCTTATTACACCAGGGCTGCATCTACTTCTGCAGCCTTTCTCAGAGGGGTTCCTACCAGAGACATTCTAGAAGCTGCTACCTGGAGCTCAGTTCATACTTTCACCAAACATTACCATTTACCTCTCTTCTCTAAATCTAGAGCTAGCTTTGCCACTGCTGTCCTGCAGGGCCTTATAGCTGCTCCTAATGCTGTAGAAATCCATCCTCCCAACCACAGCTTTGGGATTCTACCCAAATGTAATGACTGCAACAGTGAAACACGAAGAACATAGTACAGTTGTGTACACTTACCATAAGTGTAGATGTTCGAGTGTATTCACTGTGGCAGTCCTGGTTACCCTCCCTCCAGCTCCCTGTTTTTCTCTAAATATACCTGTCCCTTCTTTTACTATGATTAAAAGCCTTTTTGGTGTATTTGCTTTTGTTTGGAGGTATATGTTTTATGTTTTAAATTATATACATATATATATATATATATATATATATATATATATATATATATTGCTCCCCATTTGGGGGACACCTGACATCTGGGGCAAGAAAAACTGATGTAATGGCATTGGCTGCATGTTTTATACCCCTGACGACCTGATGTCATGGAAGAAGGGACAGCAACCGGCGCAGGACCCAAGACTTTGTTAATCAGGCCGACCAAGGGCAACCTGCCAGCAGATTACCCAAATGTAATGACTGCAACAGTGAATACACTCGAACATCTACATTTATGGTAAGTGTACACAGCTGTACTTTTTGATTATTGCCAAAAACATTGTCCACCTCCATAGTGCCATTTTAGGCAATGCCAGCCTGATAAACCTTCAAACATATCAAAGCAAGTGAAGGAAAATATGAAGGTGTTACTGATCAATGCTAGGAGCCTGAACAAGAAACTCCAGTCCCTACCCTGGAAGACTTTGATGTCTTTGTAGTGAGTGAGACATACTCTAAAATATTGGGGAGCATTCAGATTGTGCAGGGCTGTAATGCCTTCCACACATTTAGATGAGCTGCTGCACAGGAGGGGGAAGAAAGGGGAGGTGTATCAGTCTACATCCAGAAGAGAATGACATCAAGACTGATAAAGATGCATGATGCATTAGAGCTTCTTCATGTCCAAATAACCATCAGAAAGGTCCCTTACCATATATTGGCTAGATATAGATCTCTCTCTGTGACAAAGGAAAGCTGTACTGCCTATTCACAGGAGCTAGAATCAGTATTAAACCCAATATCATTTTCCTAAGTGATCTAAACCATACAGCCATAGACTGGGAAACCTACACCACCACTAATGCACAAGCACAAATTCTTAAACTTTGTCAATACAAATGCTCTGGAACAATTAGTCAAAGTGCTCACTAGGGGAAATAATATCTTGGATCTTGTCCTTATTAATATGGGATCATCTTGCTCCATCCCATACGTTTCTTCATAACTTGTTAGATCTGACCATAAACTAATCTTCTTCAAAATAAAACTGAAACTTGAGATCCCTTCCACCCATGGTACCTTTAGAACTTTTTTTAAGACAAACCACTTGCTCCTAAGTGATGCATTGTCAAGCTTCAAATCCCCACCAAACCCAGTTAACTCCACTGAATATACAGAAATGCACACCACCACACTATATCAGCATGCAAACAGCAGTACCTTGTAGGAGCAAGTGCACTGCAAACCCCATAAACAAATCCACATGGTGAAACCATAATATCAACATGCTTTATAATAAAAGGAAAATAATTTTGAAAAAAAAAAGTAAGAAGAGTAATTCCCAGAATGTTAGAGCCCTTGTAATTGAAATAAACAACTCAGAAGCTTAGTCAAATCCACCAAAGCCAAGTTTGAGGCTAAAATAGCTACCCAAGCCATATACAATCACAAAGCATTTTTTTAGTTGTGTTTGTAATTTTAAAAGCACAAGACAGCAATGTGCTGAGCTGATTGTGAATGATGTTGCCTACTCTGATGCTGAAACTGTAGTGAACCTACTGGCAGATAAATTTAGCTCTCTATACCTTTCACTCCCCTCTGCCTGTCCATCAAGATATACCTGAAATTTGTTCAGCTCCAGCTGTCACACAGGACCAAGTCTGAAAAGTGCTGTCAAAAGCTAAAAGTAGTACATTGATGGGTCCAGATGAATTTTCCTAGATGCATCTTAAGTGGTGTGAAGCACAATTTTTAGCCACATCCCTAACAACATTGTTCAATCTCAATCTCAACCTCCTTACAGGTTTTGTATCAAATGAATGGAGAACAGCTACACTTATTCCACTGCATAAGGGGGAGGAACTTCCATAGACTCAGGCAGTTACAGACCCATAAGTCAACCAGCCTCATATGCCAGTCCATGGAAAGGCGTATCATGGAATTAATCAGTTAAGATATAGGGAGCCTCCAAACTTTGGACCTATCTCTGTTTGGTTTCGTTAAGGACAGGTCATGCTTAATCAACCCGGTGGATTTTTTTTGAAATGTCACCAAAGCAGTGGATGAGGGCAAAATGGTACACACCTCATACCTCAAACTGTCGAAACCTTTTGACATAATTCCCCATTCAGGTATAGTAGGAAAGCTAAATAAACTGGGAATAAACCCCCATGTCACCAACTGGATTGCCCAACTAGCTCACAGATAAGACACAGGTAATCAAAACAAGGAAAGTTACCATCCCAAAGAGACCAGTCATCAGTGGAGTCCTGTAGAATTCTGTGCTGGGACCTTTCCTGTTTTGTATCTGCTTTTTTGATGTAAACCATTACCAAAGGTCTCTCTGACTGACTACGTTTACAGATGACTGCAAGGAGTTGTACCTTCTCCTTGGTGTTTTAGTCTTCGATAGATCGGTGCTGATCTCAGTGATGGATGTGGCAGAGTCTGTGCATGGCACCAGTTTTTTGGATCCAAGGGGTGTTGGGTCTGGACATTCGGCTTCTGTCTCTACTTTTGATGTTGCCGAGAGGGTCCTCTCCTGTTTGGAGATGGGAGACTCTGCATCTGATCCATCCCAATCTCTTCCCAATTCTGCATCCTTGGTTACTCATCAGCTGGCTTTGGAACAACCCAAGTAGTTGGTTCTTGAGGGTTCCCTTCATTCAGTATCCCTGACTCTTCTATGTCTCCTCCCAATTTTCCCCCTTGAGAAGAGTAAGTGCAAGAGGAAGCACTTGGATTCTCCTGAGGAATCCCTCACAAAGGATACTGACCTCAGTGAAGAGGAAAACTCTCCCAAATTGCCCATGAAAACACCTCCTTTGGAGATATGCTCAAATTATTAAAACAGCATAAAGGGTGGACCACTGAAGCTCCTTCCCTGGAGGAGTCATTTTTTTCTTGAAGCATTCAGATGCCATTGTGAACCTGAGATCTGAAGTAGGATATTCATTTGTCTGCAACCTGTGGGTTATGGATCCGATATCGGATCCGAACCGGCATGGTTTACCAGCTATGGATCCGAGCTCTCAGCTCCTCCCCTCACCCATAATGCCCTGCTCTCCCTACATGACCTCAGATCTAGTTTGCCGCGCTGGTGACCAGATTAGTGTTCTCGAGCTCTTCAGCTAAGTGGTGTTTTTTCAAGTTTTACAGTGTTAAAAGTTATATTTTTTTTGTGAAAGTTGAGTGAAAGTTTAGGATCCTCTTTTGATAGTGATAATTGTTTAGTGATTTAAACTTGTTTTTTTACTTAGTTTCCCTCCCCTCGCTGGTAGCGTAGTGTGTGTTTGGGCCTGTTGTGTGTGTTTGGTTACTTTTACTTTTCTCTTTTAGTTTAAGTAACTCTTTTAGCTTTTAGGATGTCTGAGCAGCCTAAAGCTATTTTCTCTAAGTGCTCCGAGTGTGGCCATAAGCTTTCCCCTGCTGATGGCCACACTCGTGATGCCTTGGGGTTGAACACCTCACATCTGGGTGTTCCATTTGTGCAGGGTTCAACCCCAGGGCATTGAAGGAGCGGAGGTCTAAGCTTGTCCTGGCGGGACTTTTGCCCCGGACTTGGCTCCGCCTCCGCTCCGGGGAGCCGTTCACGGTTCCGCCTCGCTCCCCTCCTCCTCCTGGGACTCAACCTCCCTGTAGTGGTTCGGAGGAGAGGAAGCTAGAAAGAGGACCGGAGGGAGAAGCACCATAAGCGGCGGGCCGAGACCTCTGTTTCGGCCCCGCCTGCCAAGCGGGCTTCTCCTCCGGCCTCCTTGTCTGCTGGTTCTCCCCATCCTCGGCTCCGGTCACCCATGTGTTTTTCACCGGGACCTGAGGAGGAGGAGACCCGATCTCCGTCGAGGCTATCCAGGAGGCACTCAAGGCCTACCTCGGTAGCCTCGTCGAGATCAACCTATAGCTTGTCAGATGCTGATCTGGACCGGATGATGAGAAGGTTCATCCAGGCCCAGATGCAGATGGGAGTGCTCTTGCCTCCCCCCCCCTCTGGGGGGGAGCTCGACCCCTTTCTTTAAGCCAATTGCTCCTTCTCCGACCCGCTACCCGGGTTCGGAGCCGTTGGAGCCGAGCAGCTTCGGAGCCGGGGGTGGGTCGGCGCCGATAGTACTTGGTACTTCGGATCCGACCCTGCCCTCGAGTGCTTGGGATCCGACCTCTCGGAGCCTGGATCCGGGGGGGATCAGTGCTCTTTCGGCGCCGTCTGTGTCGGAGCACACTGTTCCTTTGGATCCGAGCGCTTCGGCGCCGGCTCCGATCCACTCCTCAGATCCGAGGGGGAGCCGATTGTCGGATCCTTTGGTCGAGGTCGGCTCCCCTTCGGCTTTTGATGTAGTGGAGAGGGCCCTGTTGAGGGTCTCCAGACCCCCGGCACTTGCTTCGGCTCCGTCCCGCGCTCCATCTGCACTGGGTCAGGCTTCCACCATCCGGCCCTTGGGACAGCCCGCTCCTTTGCCCCAAGCTGTTCCCTTGGAACAGGTCACTGTTTGCGAGGAGTCCTCTGACAGCCCCCGGGAGGATGTTCCCCGGAAACATTCGTGCAAAAGGAGGCACATTGACTCCCGAGTCTCTCACAGAAGACATGGACTTGGAGGAAGGGGAAGGCTCCCCAAGATCACCCCCCCGAGGATGTATCATTTGGAGACATCATGGAAATGCTCGCATAAGGGGTGGTCTGCCCCAAGTCTTCCTTGGATGAGTCCGTGTTCTTGGAGGCATTTGAAGCGGGCCCGTCTACCTCTTGGGTGTCCCCTCCTGCCGACCCCCTGGTGGACCTCATTACCACCAGGGCGTGGAAGGAACTGGACACCGTGGAGCCAATCCCAAAAAGGCCCGACCGTATTCTCAGTCCCCCGGCTGACCGTGCCCATTGGAGTAAGGGGCCTCCGGTAGATGCCATGTTGACGGCGGCTGCCACCAAGAGGGAACTGGCTCAGGAGAGTCCCTCAGTCCATCCCCCGAGCAAGGAGTCTCGGATGATGGACCGCTTGGGGAAGCGAATGTTTAGTTCAGCGACCTTCTCAGTGAGGGCACTGAACTACCTGGCACATGTGATCAGGATGCAGCGCGATCTTATAAAAGAATACGCTGCATCCCCCCCAGAGTCCATGTCGGAGGAGGACAAAGTGCTGCACTCCACCCGCATGGCCACTCTCAGGTCAGTCACTAATACCTCTATGCGGCTACTGTCCCATGCTACGGAAGGTGCCGCTAGAGCCGCAGGGGCAGGCCTAGTTACCAGACGTCAGGCCTGGCTCCGTCATTGCGATTTCTCGGAGCCCTTCAAGGCGTCATTTGCGACGCCCTTTCGATGGTTCTGCCCTCTTTGGCAAAACTGTTCGTGACACTTTGACCCAGAGCGAGAAGGACGGGAAGACGCTGTCTGCCGTCGGAATCCGCTTCTCTGTACCCCAGAGGCCCTATTCTAGGAACCAAAAGGGTCAGAAGAAGATGTGGTTCCGGAAGTCGCAGCAATCCCAGCCTGCTCCGGACAACCAGTCCTTCCGTGGCAGGGGAGGACAAGGAGGATGCCGCCCTAGAGGCAGAGGGGCTCCCAGGAACTTCGGGTCCAGAGAACCCTTCTCTGAACGGCCCAGCGCAGCCCTGAAGGGTTGCCCGGCTGCTCCACTCTGGAGGCAGTCGGGGGACGTTTTTCGGAGCACCTGGCGGCATGGGAGTCCATAACATCAGACCGCTGGGTCCTCCAGATCATATCCAGAGGATACCGTATTCCTTTTTGTCATTTGCCAAAATTGAAGTCCCTCCCCGACGTTCCACCCGGTCAGTGGGAGGCCGCTTTGGCAGAAATTGGCCATCTGCTAAAGAAAAGAGCCATCCAGCCCGTCCCCCCAGACCAGATCGGATCAGGGTTCTACTCCAGGTTCTTTTTAGTGCCAAAAAAGACGGGGGATCTAAGACCAATTTTAGACCTTTCTCTCTTGAACCTGGCTGTTCCCAAAGAGAAATTCCGAATGGTTACGTTGCAGTCTATTCTCCCCCTTCTGGGAGAAAACCACTGGATGTGCTCCATAGACCTCAAGGATGCGTACTACCATATACTAATGGACAGACGCTCCAGGAGGTTTCTCCGCTTCCGGCTGGGAGCCAGTCACTACCAATTCCGGGTCCTTCCCTTTGGTCTCACCACAGCCCCCAGGGTGTTCACCAAAGTATTAGCAGTGGTAGCGGCCCACCTGAGGCTTCAGGGGGTGCAGGTCTTTCCCTACCTGGACGACTGGCTTCTCACCGCCCCAACAAGGCATCTACTTCTTTTGGCGCGAGACTCCTTTCTCCATCTTGCTCCCCGTCTGGGCATCACGATAAACACAAAAAAATCCAACCTAGCACCCACGCAGTTCATAGATTTTATAGGTGCCAGGTTAGACACGAGGAGATTGAGAGCCTTCCTCACTGCGGACAGAGTTCAAAACTTGCATCTCCAGGTGCGGGCCATTCTCCACTCAAGCTCAATTCCGGCGGAGTTGGTCCTGAGGGCCCTAGGGTCCATGGCGGCAGCGATAGTGCTTCTTCCTCTTGCCAGGTTCAATATGCGCATCCTTCAATGGACACTCCTAGTTCAGTGGTCGTATCTTGCTCTTCCTATGCATCACCCCATTGCGATCAGCAAGGCGTGCAGGCGGTCCCTCCTGTGGTGGCTACACTCTCCAGATCTCCACGGAGGCCGCCCCTTTTGTGCCTCTCCCTCTCTCGCCACGGTGACTACGGACGCCTCCCGCCTCGGGTGGGGGGGCATTTTGCAGGCCGGACGGTCCAAGGCACGTGGAACGATTCAGAGACCTCACTGCATATCAGTGTTCTAGAGATGAGAGCAGTGCTCTTAGCGTTGCTAGCACTTCAGGCCTTTCTTCCCTTGGGAACAATTGCGATTCAATCGGACAACATGTCGGTTGTCTGGTATATCAACAAACAAGGGGGAACCAGGTCTTACCCTCTTTGTCGAGAAGCCATGAGAGTGTGGGAATGGGCAATCTCCACCAACCACTTTCTCATAGCAACGCATATTCCGGGTCGGTCCAACATCCTGGCGGACACCATTCTCACCCCTTACGAGTGGTCTCTCAAAACTCAGGTAGTGGAACGTATCTTCGCACGGTGGGGAACTCCTTGTTGCAATCTTTTTGCGTCTCCCTCAAACACCAAGTGCGACAGTTTTTTCGCTCTAATACCTCCTCCCGGAGGTGCCCCAAGAGACGCTCTGGTGCATGCTTGGCCACCCGGTCTTCTGTATGCTTATCCCCCCTTGCCTCTGATGCTCCAAGTTCTTCAGAAAGCCTCTCGGTTGGGGTGCAGGATGATTCTCATTGCTCCTTTTTGGCCTCGACAGATCTGGTTCCCTTTCCTAAGGTCTCACTCAGTGAATCCTCCTTGGATTCTAGATCCCATACCGGATCTAATATCTCATCCATCCAACTTATCTCCTCCGAATCTGGACAACCTGAAGCTGACCGCTTGGCTGCTCCAGTTCCACTCCTGATCAGGACTCCCGGTATCTCGTCCCCTGTTAAGGCCATCCTGGTGGCAGCTCATAAGCCTTCCACTAGGAAAGTCTACCGCAGTAAGTGGAAACGGTTCTCCTTGTGGGCGGAGCGGCAAGGCCTAAACCCCTTCACAGTTCCTCTTCCGTTGGTACTTGACTTCTTAACCTCTCTTTTTAATGATGGTGCCAGCAGTTCCACGGTCAAAGTACAACTTGCGGCAATTTCTCATTATCATATTGGTCATGACTCCAGTCCTCTGATGTCTGCCAGATTGTGTAAGATTTTCCTAAAAGGTACTTTCCTTCTCAGGCCCCCTGTAAAGCAAGCGGTTCCTCCTTGGGACCTTTCTTTAGTCCTCCAGGCCTTGACCACCCCCCCCCCTTCGAACCGGCGGCTACGGTAGATCTGAAATTTTTATCTTTCAAGACCGCATTTTTAGTAGCCATTACTTCGGCCAAGAGAGTCTCAGAGCTTCAAGCATTGTCAGCTAAGCCTCCTTACTTGGTCTTTCATCCGGACCGGGTTTACCTCAGGACCAACCCGTCTTTTCTTCCTAAGGTAGCTTCTGAAGCAAACATTAATCAATCCATTAACCTCCCTGTTTTCTTTCCCAAATATCAAAACAAGGGTGAATACAAGCTTCATTCCTTAGATGTTCACAGGCAACTTAGATTTTATCTAAACAGGACGGCTGGTCATAGGCAATACGACCAGTTGTTCATTTCCTTTGCTAAATTTAATTTGGGCAAGCCAATTTCTAAAGTCTCATTATCTCGCTGGATTTCACAATGTATCTTATTGGCTTATCAAGCTTCTGGAAGGCCCGCACGGAGGGTGTACATGCCCATTCAACCCGGTCAGTCTCTACCTCGGCCGCCTTTAAGGCTAGGATTCCTCTAGATGACATTTGTGCAGCAGCCACTTGGGCTTCATCTCATACATTTATTTCCCACTACAAGTTGGATCTTACATCTAGGGGTAGAGTATCCTTTGGCTCCGCGGTGCTCCGGAATATCCTTCCATGATGGCCGCCCAAGGTTCAGGTAGCTGGGGACTCTGTCCCACAGGTTGCAGACAAATGAATCTCCTACTTCAGATTTAGAAGTTATGTACTCACCATAACGTTCCATCTGAGTAGGTGTATTCATTTGTCTGCAACCATCCCACCCTCCTATCCCCCTGGCCTTTTTGGTTTCCTGCATATGATGTGTTACCCTTTTCAGGGTGTTCATGCTGTTGGCAAACTCGATCTGAGGTCATGTAGGGAGAGCAGGGCATTATGGGTGTGGGGAGGAGCTGAGAGCTCGGATCCATAGCTGGTAAACCATGCTGGTTCGGATCCGATATCGGATCCATAACCCACAGGTTGCAGACAAATGAATACACCTACTCAGATGGAACGTTATGGTGAGTACATAACTTCTAATTCTCAGAGGTCCTGGAGAGAACCCAGTGTGGAGGAACTTATCCCCAGGAAAAACTTTGTCCCCCCAGACAGATCTCACTGGAGCAAGGGTCCATCTGTGGATGCCATTGTGGTTGTGTTGGACACTAAGAAGAACCTCTACGAAGAAAGTACCTCGATCCATCCTCCCAAGGGAGAGTATTGAGCTTTGGACCATTTGGGAAAGCACACATATGCTTCAATCACTTTCACTTTGTGTTTACTGAATTACCTTGCCCATTTGACAACACTTCAGAGGGACCTTATCTTGGAAGTTTAAAGGTGGTTAAGACTTTGCATCCTCTGGACTTGCAAAAGATCCTAGAGATTCTCTTGACAGCAATACAGCCTGTATCTGGCATTTCCATGAGGCTGTTGTCCAGTGCGTTAGATGGAACACCACAAACCATGAGCGGCAGGCAGTGGTATCGCTATGTGCCATCATGTTGTATATGCTTATGCAACTTTGTAGACTACCTTATGGCCTTTGACAGTGCTCCTTTTGATGGTGCCCTGCTGTTTGGCCCAAAGGTCAAAGACATGCTGGCTAGGAGCTAGGAGTGCTGAAAGTTTCTGTTTGCTTTTCGGGTTTGCTTCTCAAGGAACTAGAATGATGGGAAGCTCATCTTTATTCATATGCCACAACAATCTGTCCAGGACTTCCTTTGTGATGGTTGTCCCCAAGGTAGTGGGGCAACTGTAATGGATACCACCCATGGGGCAGGGGACGGGGTGAAGAACCAAGGCTTCCACAGTGCTTTCTTTGGGAGGCCTCTCCAGCGCCACTGAAGGGTTGCCCAGCTGCCACACACTACAGTTGGGGGAATGTCTGGCTGTCCACCCAAAAGCTTGGGAGGCCATAACATCAGATGCATGGGTGTTGTCCAGAGGTTACACAATCCCCTCCCCCCTTTTTTTACTCTATAAAACTCCCACAAATCCCTTCCCCAACATGCCACACCATCAATGAAGGGAAGCAGCAGTAGAAATGCAAAAACTACTTCTCAACTAAGTCCCACCAAAGCAATAAGGATCCTGGGTTTATTTGAGATTTTTTTTTAGTACCAAAGAAAAACAAGGGCCTCAGATGTATTTTCAGTCTCAGCAAGTTGAACTGATTTGTTAAACAGACCAAGTTTTGGATGGTCACAGAGCAGTCTGTTTTACCTCTACTGAGGGAGGCCAACTGGATGTACTCTATGGACCTCAAGGAAGCTTGCTTACCATCACATAAAGGTAGTGAGGCATTCCAGGAGGTTCCTGTGTTTTCAGTTAGGAGACTTAGTTTTGAGCACTGCCTTTTGGCCTCACCACAGGTGTTCACCAAATGCATGGCAGTGGTTGCAACCTGGCTCAGGCTGCAGGGGTTTCAGGTCTTTCCCACCTGGATGTCTGTCTCCTGACCACTTTCAGAAGGCATTCCCAATCAAAACCCAAGATTCCTTGCTCCAGCTGTGTCGGTCTTTGGGCATAATGGTGAACCATGAAAAGTCCAGCTTGAATCCAGTTTATATACCGGAATTTATTAGTTGTCATTTAGATACAGCCAGTCAGACAGCCAAGCTACCATCCTTGAGACTAAAATCTTTGTTTGCATGCTTCTCAAATCCTTCAGGATTGCAAGCCCCTTGAGTCCTCAGTTCTGTGACTCCTTGGATATGTGGCCTCATATTTATCTAGTTTCTTTAGCAAGATTTCTTGTGTGGGTATTTCTCTAGACTGTGGCAGTTCAGTGGTCTTATTTGACCCATTCAGTAAATTTTCCATTCTCTCTAACAAATGTCTGTCATCACAACATTTAGTGGTGGCTGGAATCTCCTCTGGTTGGGCAGGGCAACCTTTTTTTCTTCCCCACCTTTAAGGCACTGTGACCATTAATGCTTCTGTTCTATTGTGTGGTAGAAGGCATTTCAAAGGAAAGACTCCCCAGGGCACTTGGTCTCAGTCTGAGACATGTCTTCACATCAACATCTTGGAGATAAAAGCAGTTCTGCTAGTGTTGCTGGCCTTTCAGGACCTTCTTCCCATGGGTTTGATTGCCATCCAGACTGACAATACAGTGATGTTTTTGTATCTGAACAAGCAAGAAGGAACTTTGTATTATCCCCTGTGTCAAGAGCCCATGCGCCAGGTAAGACTTACAAAGTGTAGAAGTAATTGTATCAAGGTTTTAAATGTAAGTAAGCAGCACACATTTCACAGTTTCTGTTCAGTAACACCCAACCTCCCCTTCAATTCTTGACAACTGTATATTACTACCACTTAATATCATCAGACATTTTAAGGACAATGATACAGAATGCCTTACAGACTGCACATCTCAGATTACTGGTCAGATAAGAGAACACTTGGCAACAAACACAAGAGATAAGACAGAGCTGCATTTCTGCAAGCAGTAATCATAAATGCTTATGATCAGTGTACAAAATCTGGAATTAATACATGTGCAAACAACTCAGAAGTGTATAACTGTCATATGTTTTGTTAATACTGTGGATGATACATTTGCTTGTGTGCACAATGATTTTCATTCTCTGCTGCAAAGCTGTTTCAAAGAGGGATAAGACAGCCTTACTGTGTTTTGAAGATTCATTGGAGTGAGAATTCAAATCTTAAACTGTGTAAAACTGTCATGTGTACCAACATAAAATTTGTAGTGTTGTTTATTTAATAGATTTCTTTTCTTCCTGTCTCCTAATTTTTTTAATGCTAGTACTTGTGTGGTGCATGGCTTAGCACAAAGAGGAGAAATGGAGAAACCCAATACATTTCTTGTTTAGCTTTGCTTCTTATTTGCACAACGCTTAGCAGTGCACAAACCTGGACTAATGTACCACACAGGAAGCAGACAGAACACCTGCAGACAGGGCGTAGACATTCTGAATGTTAAAAAGGATATATTGTTGCAGTTTTTGCTTTCCATCTTGCAACACCGCTAATCGACATTGTGCATCATGTGGCAGGCTTCCCCTAACACCTGCATCCATTGAACACCTGCAGAGAGTAAGCAGACAGTTAATAGTTTCAAAGTGGATACATTGTATCAACTGTGAGTTGGGCACCGCGCAAACACAGTAAGCAGTGTTGAGTGGCAGGTAACACACAGAAGTTAATAATGAATAGGGAGATATACAACTGTTTTTAACAATTCCTGTGGCAGCAGGTCTAAGTGTAGGGCTGTAATTCACATTGTTTTGGGTTCTAATACAGGAGGTGCAGCATATTTTTACTGTTGCAACAGTTCAGTTTATAGTAATGAACAGGAAAATATATGTGTTATTTCAATATTCCTGTGTGTGGAATAGGTATGGGTTCTAATACAGGTAATTCCAGACATTTTTACTGTTGCTCCGTTTCACATTGTAATAAAAATTGTTTATAACAATTTATGCATAATTACAAATAAAAATAACTATGCATAGCAGTGCAGCTCATATGAATTATATATATAAGGGCTAAGATACCCTTACCATGTTTTGAGGGTTCAAATGTATGACTGAGGGTATACTGTCTGCTGTGTTTCTGTAAGTATAATTTTGTTGTCTGGGCTTGGATGGCCCTCACACTTAAATAAGAAGACACATGCACAAATGAATGGTATATACAAGGACCATGTCAGGTCACACACAAACAAGATTAACACTTCAATCTGTTATCTGTATTTATAAATAATTCATGACTATGTCTAAGAGGCACTTCTGTGGCAGAGATGGAAAATCACTGCTGTGGAAGAAAATGCCCTTTTGCATAGGTTTGAATCCCACTCTGTAAAAATCAATTTTAGCAGTGTATAAAACCAAACATGTCAGGTCATGAAATGTATGCCCCCAGTGCATGTATGCACAGTTAAATTATATAACAGTTGACACACCCCTCAAACTAGTGTCAGATTAACCTTCCAATTTCCAAAACTGCTTTCCTCTGTTTGGCACTGTTGGTCTCCACATAATATCGCACAAACAAGGTTAGCATCATTGCTTGGGTTTGTGCACTACCAGTAAATGTGTGTGATAACAGGAATTGTTGAGAAATCATTGTTTGCTATTGCACTGCTTTGGGATTAGACATGCCTAGTGTTAGAAGGTAAGGTGCCCAATTTATGGTGCAGAGGTTGGGTGTTCAGGAGTCTAGAATCTTTATTGGACTCCTGGTAAAGCACCACAGCCAAAGGCTTTTGTAGGGGGGACTATACCAGCTCCCAGTACAATTCTGAGGCTTGGAGTAGCTTTTCTGTACAGTAGTAGCAAAGTAAGCATGCATATCCTAACTGTAAAAACAAGTATGCATGCATCAGTCTGTAGCACAAAGCAAATTGAGGAGTCAACTGTAAGACTGTAGTCAGAGGCTGTGGGTTCAAATACCATGAGTAACAAGTATAAAGTACTGCAGTTCTTTAATAATATTACAGAAATTAAATTCTACACAAGCAGCATAAATGCCCTGCTGTTTACTTTAGTCTGTATAATTGGACCAAGCATATGTTGCAATATCTGCACATTGTAAGGATTACTTTGAGCAATCCGTAATTATAATTTGTAGTTGTTAGGAAGTATACTTAAATGTCAACCTCAGATAAAAATAGTTGTATTATTGTGAAAATGCATTATATGTCACATGTGATGGTGCTTATTTTATTTATTTGTTTTCTCTCACCACAACTCTTCTCTCCCTTTTTTATTTTGTATTATGTGTTGTCAAAATGTCTCCATGTTATCCATTTGTAACAAATCACTAAATGCTTTACAGCACAGGGGAGGGGTAGGCCAACCCCATTGGCTCAGCCTGCTCCACTGGCTCGAGCAGTGTTGCCCAGCACATCTGGGACACAACCAGGCAGTACTACTTCTGCATCCCCTGCACTACCTGTGCCTTCAAATAGCACTACTCTGGCAGCTGGTGCTCTGGAACCCTCTGGGAGTACTGGTGGAGATTTAATCACCTGCCAGGAGATGCCAGGGCTGGTGCATAGGGTTGTGCACAGCACCATTGGTGTTCGCCTACACCGGATGGAGAGGCTGCTCTCCCTCATGGTTTGTAGGAGGAGGAGATGTCAGGCTCTCCAGCTGCCAGTGGACTAATGGGATGGTGATGACAGTCCTGTGGGTGAGTAGATTCTCACTGTCCCCATATTTGACAGCCATGGGCTTGTATTGGCCCTTCTTTTACCCCAATCATGGTGTCCCCTAACTTTTTGTGCCCTTCACCATCTCCTGTGTCTTGTCTTGTTTGCCCTATGTATTTGCATTTGCTTCCTCACCTAGCATTGGTGGTGTAGTCGTGAACATAGCTACCTTCCAAGCAGTTGACCCAGGTTCGATTCCCGGCCAATGCAAGAAGTCTGTACATTTACCCGGAGATAGCCACACATTTGGAATAAGCTCCCACTTCACGTGAAGCAGAGTTCTTCAATGACCCTTTGTAAGTGCAACTTTGACAATTAGATGGGTGACTGTAAATTCACCCTGGGAGTGACCTCTGTATCCCTCATGGGCAGAAGTAGTCGGTACTGATCGTAGAATCGATCTGCTAACAATGACCATATGGTTATGATCAGTTAGGGTACTCATGTTTTTATACAGCTAGGGTTGTAAAGGCCCTAGAGCCATTAGCCTAGGAACCTCCTATGAACATACAAACTTACCTGACCCAGAAATACCAATGTCCCTTACCCAGCATTCCTCTCTTACTGAAGTAAAAAAAAAAAAAAAAAAAAAACAGACACCTGTCCCACAAAAAAAAATATTGTCCTATACATAGCTCTCCATTTTGCACACGTGTGTTCTTGACGCACTTTATTTGGTCCAATTGGCTATGCAACACAATTACGTTGTTGTCAGCCCCTTTGTGGAGCTGACAGTCCAAGTATTCTGAACATATTTTCATTTTACACTGTTGAAGAAATGGATAGCTATGGTTCTTTCCTACCTCCCTCCTGCACATTCCCATGTTAGTTTCCCTTTGTTGTTCTCCCTGCTTGCTCCCATTTCACCACTTTCATATCTATCCCATTTAACACCTATAATCTTGTAAAAAAAAAAAAAAAACAGAATCACACACAACACACATAAGTAGTAAATAAAAACAGTGGAACCCTTCACTATTTGGCCTCTATGTTTGGAAGGAGTTTGGCATCACACACCCATGCCAAGCGACAGTGAACAGCTCCTCTTTGGTGTGGTTACCTCCGCACAGTGCTGCTTAAATTTGCTGTACTATGTCAGCACACAGTAACACACAGTGAATATAGTATACAAAATAATTTTACTGCATTATCACTACTTATTTAAAAGTATTACATACATGTGAATTCGAACCCTCTATCATCTGAGCTTCAAAAGAAATGTGTCAATGCATTTACACCACTGCTGCCACAGTCAGTTAAGCACCAAGTGTGTTTAATACCCTCGATACTGGGAACTCTCATAATTTTAGTAATGAGGCTTGCGTTTGCGCACTGCTTAAACTATGTGCAAACAGGGACAGTGGCAGAAATTAGTGTCTCGTATGTGCAAACACTTTCCAACTATCGGGCAAACCCGCTGCTCAACAGTGCACTATACAAAGTGGACAATAGCATATATTACTTTTGTTTACTGTCCATTTAGTCTTCTTGCCATGAAACTACATGCGGAAACAAAAACAAAATGAAGGCACTGTTTAAAAAAATAACACATGTGTACAATGCAACCATCTGTTACCTTCCCCCACGCACTACCCATGTACCACAACCTAGGTCTCTCAGTACTTGTTCACAAATATATCATCTACCCTATATCAATAAATAACAAATGTCTTGTATATTATGCACATCTGTATAATGACAGTACACATTCAGATTTTCCAATATGTGTAGTAATGTGGACATATGTTTGTATATAGTTTGTAAAGCTGTTTGTTAAAGTATAACTGCGCATTGGAAACACAACAGCAAATGCTACACATTGCACACTCAATCTGGTAACATGCAGAACTGTAATATCTTGAAAGTTGGACATGGCTAGCTCTCCATTTCATGCAGGCATCCCAACATCCACTGCTGATGTCATCCACTACAAGATGTTCATCGTGCATACAGCTGCAGTAATCACAGATGGGTTTTCTGCCGTCATGCGGGTCCTCGGTCGGCCGAATTCCAAAGTCTAGGTCCGGCGTCGGTTGTTGTCACTTTCTTTCCTGACGTCAGTGACGCAGGGGTATATAAGACACAGCCGACGCCATTTTCTCCAGTCTTTTTTGCCGCGCGGTGCCCGAAGCAGAAGCAGTTCGCAAGTGTCGGTCGGCCAGCTCCTGAATTTACGAAAAATTGGAAACTGAAGTCTTCTTTAAAGCTAAGTACCCCGTTGGGGAAACTTTTCTTGCCTCAGACCGATGTCAGAAAAAGTTAACAATTGTATTTCTTGTGGGAAGCAAATACCACATAAGGATTTCCATTCCCTCTGCATACCTTGGATAGGCCCAGACCATGACGTCTCGGGCTGTCGCTTTTGCGCTACTTTCAATAAACGCACTATTAAGCGTCGGGCGGAGTTCGCCCAACACCTTTTTGGTAAAGCCTTTGATTATAAAATGTCGTCGGAGACTCTGACTACCGTTTTGTCCAAAAAATGCAAGGACAAGGACCGACACGCGAGGTCCGCAGTCCCCACCGACACCATGCCAAAAGCGGCTACACGTGGTCCGGTTCTCAGCGAGATGCCTATGCAGTCCCTGATTACCGACGACACTTCTTTGGCGGTGTCTTCTGTAACCGAGACCGCAGGTACCTCGGCCCATACCCAGACTACAACTACCGAAGCCACTGTGAGCGTTGAGCTTCCTAATGTGGACAGGTCCACTTCCACCCATGGTGTCTTTAGACCCTCATCTTCCTTTTTCATTAAGAGCTTTACTAAGTCCAAATCAGCCAGGCATCCCAAGAGGCCTGTTGCACAGGGCCCATCTCCAGGCCCCATGCCTAAAAAGCAGATGCTTAAAATGGCTGAGGATTTAATTACTCTTATCAGGGGTTCCCAACCCCCTCCAGACAAGAGACCCAGAGTGTAGGAAGATTCTCCCTCTTCTGATCAGGGCTCCATTTTTTCAGAACATTCTGATGTAGAGGAACACTCTTACTCCCCTTTTGAAGATTCTGATGCAGAGCAGTCCATTCCTTCTGTATCTCCTCCAGAGGATTTTTCTTTTGGGGAAACCTTGCACACCTTGAGGGAACACTTCCATTGGGAAGGCCAAGACTTTTCTGATTCCAAGAAAAGACTTAGGGAATTTCTTTTGTTACCTCAACACAGACCTCTGGCGATACCTCCTGTCTTAGACATACTTGATGATGTTTATTCGGAGGCTTGCCTTAATCCGGATTCCCTGCCTCCTGCCCCATTCAAGCCTGATAGATACTACAGAGTTCCTAACTCCCACCAATTTCTTTACAAAAGCCATAATGCTGACCCTGAAACCATTTCTCAAGGCCCCAAGGGAATGAAGGCCTCTACTGCTAAGAATCCACTACCTTCCGAAAGAGAGTCAAAATCCTTAGAAAGGTGGGGAAAAAAGGTATATACCTCGGCCACCCTAGCCATGAGGGCCTTAAATTGTCAGTTTCATATGCTTAAATATCAGCAGTTTCTGTTATCACAATTAAGAAATAAAATGTCTCAACCTGAACAACCAGATTTGAAGGAGTTGCAGGATATGATGCATAGTGCAGAACAAGTGGGTAAACACACCTTACAATGTGGCTATGATGCCCTAGAGGCCTCAAGTAGAGCTGCTGTTACAGGATCAGTCATTCATAGACATGCCTGGCTTAGGGAACAAGTCTTGCCTGATCATGTGAAAGCTAAACTACTAGATGCTCCTTTACAAAAGGATGTGCTATTTGGTACTAATGATGAGGAGATACTACGGAAAATGGAAGAAAAAGCCAAATCTATGCAAACTGTCAAAGCTTTTCTACAGGTTCAACCACCACGTTTTAGCAGAAATTGGCCTTTTAAAAACTGGTCCTTCCCAGCCACGGACAAGCCCCAAAGAGGTACATACAGGCGCACAAGGGGCAGAGGACAATCACAAGGATCATATAGAGGCAGGCAATGGCAAACTCCAGCACCAAGAGGTGGCGAAGACAGTGCACAACAATACAGGAAACAAACCCAATGACTTCCTCCTTTTCATGCCAAGCAAGTCTCAGCTGGCAACACCCTTGGGAGGAAAGCTGGCATTATTTACAAGAAATTGGCATATTGTCACAACAGACAAATGGATCCTGGACGTTATAAACAGAGGCTACAGATTTCATTTTCACACTCTTCCAAAAATGAGAGGCATGCCAAACCTGCCACACAATCAAAGGGCAGAGGCACAACTACAAATTTCAAAGCTCATAGACATGAAAGCTATTCAAGAGGTACCTACTCACGAACAAGGTCAAGGTTTTTATTCCAGGCTATTTCTGGTAGCAAGGAAAGGAACCAACTGGAGACCCATTTTGGACTTATCCATCCTAAACCCATTCTTACTCGTACCAAATTTCAAGATGCTCACATTACAGCAGCTTCTTCCCATGCTGGGCAAGGAGTTTTGGCTGGTAACATTGGACCTCAAGGAGGCATACCTGCATGTCCCAATCAGACAAAGCTGCAGAAGATACCTCAGATTTCTTGCAGGTTCAATTCACTATCAATTCTCTGCATTGCCCTTTGGCTTATCTACTGCACCCAGAGTATTCACGAAATGCCTGGCATCAGTAATTGCCTACTGCAGACTTCAAGGGATACAAATTTACCCTTATTTGGATGACTGCCTGATCCAAGCGGACAGCAAGCACATACTTCTGGAACATCTGGCTTATGTAACACGGTTACTGAATTCCGTGGGATACACAGTCAACAAAGAGAAATCCAGGCTAACACCATCTCAGAAAATAACTTTCCTGGGTGCAAACTTGGACACAAACACCCAGATGGCCTATCTTACGATAGAAAAACAGGGGCAACTAACTCAGTACTTCAAAATACTAGCAAATTGTACCAGGCTTACTGCAAGGAAAATCCTGCAGGCTCTGGGCTTCATGGCATCTTGCATTCTTTTAATCCCATGTGCAAAGTTGCATATGAGGAAAGTTCAATGGTACCTAAAAAACCTATGGTCTCAACACAGCCACAGTTTGGAAACAATAATACCAATAATTCCATGTTTGCAAAAGGAATTTCTATGGTGGGCCCAAGCATGTCAAACAAACACAGGTCTCCCATTTTGCAAGCCTCAAGCAAATCAAGTCATCACAACAGACGCCTCAGATTGCGCCTGGGGGCGCACATGACAGACAGGTGCATTCAGGACAAATGGTCCCAAAAGGAAAATCACCTTCACATCAATCAGAAAAAAATGCTAGCAGTGATAAATGCAATTACAGCTTTCAAGGACCTCCTGCATCCAGGACAACTATTGATAAGAACAGACAACACCACAGTAATGTGGTACATAAACAAACAAGGAGGAACACATTCATACCCCCTGTGCAGACTAGCCATGACACTTTGGAACTTGGCTCTGGAATGGAAATCTAAGGACAATCTAAGCAGAAATATGACAGATCCACTCGAATGGAAGTTGCATCCTCAAGTGTTTACAAAGATAATCCAAGCGTGGGGGAGGCCAGACATAGATCTCTTCGCCTCCCACAGGAATCATCAATTGGAAAAGTTCTGTTCAAGGACCTTTCATCCAAAGGCCTGGGGAGTGGACGCCCTTTCATTCAGTTGGACAGCATGGACAGTTTACGCTTTCCCACCTCTGCCTCATCTGCCCAAGGTACTCTTGAAAGCAAGAGCAGACGGACCAAAGATGATACTGATTGCTCCAGACTGGCCAAGACAACACTGGTACCCACTCCTGAGGAGCCTAACACATACTCCTCCCTGGTCCCTACCTCTAATGCCTCTTCTGCTGACTCAGCACAGCTACAAAACTCTTCACAGTCAGCTGAAAACACTCAGTCTCGCTGCATGGAAAATTCCTTAACACCACAGCAGACCCTACTCCCCAAAGAGGTGCAGGATGTCATTTTGGAGGCCAGAAGGCCATCTACTAGAAAGGCTTACTCCGCAAAATGGAAATGGTTTTGCTCTTGGAATGAGAAAAAAGGCCAGGACCCTAGAAAACTGAATTTGCCTCAGGTATTGCAGTATCTAGCTGAACTGCTGAACAGTGGACTTTCATTTTCCTGCATAAAAATCCATGCCTCAGCCATTTCTGCAGAATTCAACACTGATCCACCCTTATTCTCTCACCCACTCTTAAGACAGTTCCTCAGATGGGCTAAGAATATAAGACCACCAAGGAAACAACCTATGCCAGCCTGGGATCTTAATTACATTCTAGAAAAATTAACATTGCCTCCCTTTGAACCAGCTGCCTCAACAGATTTGCAATATTTGCCCTGGAAAACAGCCTTCCTTTTGGCCATTACCTCAGCTCGTAGGGTTTCGGAACTACAAGCCCTCATGGCTGTGCAGCCCTTTCTCATCTTCCATCAAGACAGGGTTTCCCTTCGAACCAACCTGTCATTTATGCCTAAAGTGGTATCCAGGGTAGCTTTAAATCAAGCCATACACTTACCTGCCTTTTACCCCAATCCTCAAAACAAAGGGGAAAGGCTGCTACACTCCTTGGATATCCATAGACAGCTACGTTATTATTTGGACAGAACAAAGCCTTTCAGGAAATCAGAACAACTTTTTGTGTCCTATGCTGTAGGAGCTCAAGGGAAGCCAGTTACCAAACAGACAATTTCAAAATGGATAGGCCACTGCATACGGTTTTGTTACTCCTATCATGGAAAATCTGTCCCTACAGGCATCAGATCCCACTCCACCAGGGCCACAGCTACCTCTACAGCCTTCCTCAGAGGAGTTCCTATCAAAGATATTTTGGAGGCAGCCACTTGGAGTTCTGTGCATACCTTCACAAAACACTACCACCTGCCTTTATATTCCAAGACTAGAGCAGGCTTTGCCACTGCTGTGTTGCAGGGCATTCTGGCTCATCCCAGTTCCACCTAGTGCCTACCACCCTGTGCGTAGCTTTGGGATTCAATCCATCTGTGATTACTGCAGCTGTATGCACAATGAACATAGTACAGTTTTGTACCTACCATAAATGTAGATGTTCGAGTGCTAATACAGCTGCAGTACAGTTTTCCCTCCCTCCTTCCCCTCTTGGTAAAGGCCTAGGGCCTAACCTCTCTTCATACAACCTGATTGGGTTATCCTTCTATGGTATATTTGCTTGCAACTACTGATTTTTGATTACATTGCATTGCATGTATATAAATATAATTTATGTATTGCCTTCCTTCTGGGGGCACCTGACATCTGGGGCAAGAAAGACTGAAGAAAATGGCGTCGGCTGTGTCTTATATACCCCTGCCTCACTGACGTCAGGAAAGAAAGTGACAACAACCGACGCCGGACCTAGACTTTGGAATTCGGCCGACCGAGGACCCGCCTGACGGCAGAAAACCCATCTATGATTACTGCAGCTGTATTAGCGCTCGAACATCAACATTTATGGTAGGTACAAAACTGTACTTTATCCTGCAGCCTTGTAAAATTCACACTTGTGCCGTGCTGCTTGTGTGAAGTACTGAGTTCTGTAGTCTGTGTCCTTAAGTAGGGTTTTTAGTCTCACTGCAGTCATCTGGTGTATGCATGTGTTTGTGCAGTTGCTTGACATTAGAGCATTTTACACCAGCATGTGGGATACTGCTGTTGCCATTTTCTCCTCACCAGACAATGCTCATGTCATCACCTGTAATCTGTTGTCTGACACTCTCCAAGTCAGACTTGTGCTGTGGTGCGCTTGCCTTACATAAAGAGTTCTCTAGTCTGTGTACTTAGACAGGTAGGGGTTCTGTTCTCACTGCAGTCAGCTGGGGTGTGTCTGTGTGTGCTTGTGTACTTGCTTTACATTAGAGAGAGCATTTTATATCAGCCTGTAGAACACTGCTTTTACCATCTTACTCTCACTGGTCTCTGCTGATGTCATCAGCTATAGCTGATTTACGGATGTGCAGTGTTCCATCAGGGTAGGGTGAGAAACTGGCCTGTAGGTCAGGCACAAGTCACCCCATCCTATACAATACAGATTACAGTGACAGGGCTTTCACTCTGTCCACATACATCATGGCATGGTTTGTAGATCCTGTGTTTTCTTGGTGAGAAACCACTGTGGTCTCTAGCTGCTGCAGCTGTATATTGACGTACATGCAAAATGGAGCATTATTCTCTGTTAGTGTTTTGATTAGGATTGAATACAGTGCTGTTATAACATCCTCAGATCTGGATACGATGGCCTGACTTACGAGGTACATGACATAGCCTTTCCATACCACTGTAGAAACTTGGTGGTTGAAGTTCAGATTGCTGTCTGTGTGTGTTCCCAAATCTTGCACCACAGGGTTTATGTTAACATCATTGATGGACTCAGTGATTCCACCCAGTATGCAATAATCAGCAAAATTGGTAAGCCAAAGGCTGTATACTTTAGCCCGGACTGTTGAGAAATAGTCTAAACAGTAAAGTGCCCAGCACAGATCCTTGCGGTATGCCAGTGGTGACAGATCTACTGGTAGAGGTTGATTCACCAACTTTTACAGAATATGTTCTGTCAGTGAGTCAATTGGTTAACCATTTAGTGACACAGGGGTTAATCCTCAGTTTTTTTAATTTCTCCAAGTCTTTTGGGTTCTATTACCATGACAGGAGTGGACCCCATTCCTAAGTCAAAGTACGATTAAAGTTCATGAAATTAGTATTGTTTCAGTCTTTGATGTTAGCCAAAAGTGCTCTTTGCAGCACCCATAATGTGTCCAGTAATGACTCATGCAATTCGTATGGCATTACATGTATTGGTAACATATCTAAATAAGATTGTAGATTCATTTTTATAAAACCTGTTGCTACTACTACTGTCTGGTTATTTTTCTTCCACATTGCTCTCGTTTCTGCCTGCAAATCCTGATATTTTATAACTGTGTCTCTGTACGCAAGACACTGTAGTCACTGGGTGTAATGATTTCATTGATCAGTGCTACTTTTGTCTCCTTTTCATGGACCAGTATATCTGGTTTTCTCGTATCTATCTTTTGAACTGTTGGTAATGGTTGTTTCCATGGGATGTAGAATTCATCATTTTCTGTGATGCTTTGTGGCTCATGGTTCCAGTGTTTTTCAGCTACGCCAATACCATAATGTTTACACAATCCCCAGTGCAACATCTGGCCACATTATTATTCCTTTCACTCTACAGTCCTTCTGCTGTTCGTATGCCACATTAATCCTCAACTGGGAGAGTTTCTCAATGATACTGGAGTTAGGGTTGTGTCCAAACCCTAGGCCAGATCAAAATAGGCAGTATGCACTGTTTTGCCTTCATCCAGGCATATCGCACAGAATCAGTGGGCTGTGACATCACAGATCGCCTATTGCATGACTCGGAACATACACCCACCCGACACGGTTGGTTACACACTTCAGCACACCCTCCAGACAGAATATGTTCCTGTAGAAGGGTGTACATCAACATGCATCCATCTGAGTGGGGGGGGGCAGCATCTGATGGCTGCATGTGTAGACACATCCTGACTGTCCTCATCTGTGAGGTAGACCAACATGTAGTCATGGACCTTTTCTAAATGAACACTGGTAATATCCTGACTGTGTGCAAAAGACATGCATGAGTTGTTAATTTTACATTCATGTCTGTTACATCTGTTAGATGTCCTCAAAGAGATCATCACGGGCATGCATGATGACAACACTATCATCCTGTGGAGCTTGAACAGCCCAAGGCATTTGACACAAATCCACACTGAGATTTTTCACTCAACACTATCAGAAGTGGCCATAAACACCTATATCACCAAGTGGGTAGACCACTGCATCACGTATGTGGAATCTAAATGTGTCAAAATATGTAAAGTGAACTATATGTCAAGTCCAGTGGTCAGGTACATATATCAGGGCTTATGCTAGGCCCTTTCCTATCTATTAGTTAAGTCACAGATGTCAAGAATGACATACACATCCTGTGTCCAAACAGCTGTCTTTAGGACTACAGATTGTGGGCAATCATTGACTCCAATTCCGATATTAGTATAATACAGACAGTATCAACACACACCAAAGATTGCTGCCACAGCCATTACATCACATGAGATGAAACAAAAACTTGGGGGGAATTTGTTATGTTATGAAAACAAACACACAATCCAGTGATAATGTAGACATCACACCCTTATAAGCAGATCAAGTGGTATGAGACCTGTGTCCTTGGATAGATGATATGTGGAAGATCGACCAGCATATGGTGGTGACTACTCCCTTGTGTGTAACACAACTACTGATTATGTGCAGGACATCCACCTCAAAGGCCATAATACCTCCATAGTTCACATCTTTCATCACACCAATAACTGAGTACAGTCCACCCTTCTTCATGTACCTCCCTACACATCTTCCAGCGATGTGTAACTGAAGTGTACCATCTTTACCAGAGTGCGTGCCCACACATCTTATTGGCCATACCTAGGTATTCTTTTTGTTGCATAAACATTACTGTCTGATGGTGCGGAATGCCCATCAAGTTGTTATACCAAATACATGTGTGATACCTGTTCCGGTGGTGCACACAGTAGTACATACATAGCTGTTTAACAACATTGATGACATGGGTTACATCCATGACAGTGTGGATTGTGCAATATATACACACACACACACACACACACATATATATATATATATATATATATATATATATATATATATAGTTACACTTCAAAACATTTAAAACTCATAACATCTAAATTCAAAAAATCAAGCCCACATCTAAAACTCTTATCATCGAATCTCATAACATCGAAACTACAAATCACATGAAAATAACACCCCCTCCACCTATAACAACACCAAACTAACAAACACACTTTTTACTGTGTTCCTGCAGGGGGCAAGTGCCCCTGCACCCCCATTTGGGGGGGCTCTCCCCCCACACTCCTCATAAATTAAATATGCCAACTCCAAGATCACACTACAGTGAGAAAAAGTTAATTTCCTAACCCCACTGTATCGTGATCACCATAAAGAATGTACACATAATGCCTATATCACTTACCTGTATGGCCTAAAACCACATACAGTTTGCAAAATGAACACTATATAAATAGTATAAATTCCTACACTATATAAATAAAAACTACAACATCTCATACTGATACCACAAGAATAACAGATTAAACTATGACATTTACACGTTTCATGATGCACTATTCCATATTATGCAATGTGAAGTTGTTCAATCTTGCCATTCATTCTTTACTGATGGGTTCAGAGCCGATCCCTCGACTCTGATACGGCCAGTTGCAAAGCTCAAGGTCTACAAATAGCTCAAGGCCAGGATCCTGTTCCATGATGCATCTGGAATTACCTCAGATCTAGTTTGCCACTGCAACAGATCGGAAGTTCTGCATTAGCTTGGGCCAGTAAACTTTTTCTAATTCTTTATTACTGATATTTAGATAGTTTGAATACTTTAGATAGGTTTACAAAGCTCTTACAGCTTTATAGTGTGTGTTACTGCATTTTAGTCCCTTCCCTTAGTGTTTTATAAAAAATCTTCTAGTGGCTTCTTGTTTTAGGCCTAGTCTAAAAATGTTGCTAGTTAATAGAGTATGCTTAGTCAGCGACTTTTGTCACATTTTTTGATAAATTATTTAATGTGTAGTGTTTTTTCTCTGTAGTGTGTTTAGCTTTCAGTTGTTTTAGGAAAGGCTTACATTTATAATTACTGTTACAGTTTTTGTATTAACAGTAATTTGTCTGACATGGATATTTACTAGGATATTTAGACAGTGTGTTATCTTAGCAGCTATCTTCCGTTTTTTGCATAGTCTGCTTATATTGTGTGTTAGACAGTTGTGGTAACAGTAAAGACTTTTCATGTTTATATATATATATATATATATATATATATATATATATATATGTAGATATATATATATATATATGTAGATATATATACCTTTGCATTTCTGCTGTGTGTGTGACTTAGCCTGATTGTTTAAGGCTTCTTGTAGCTAATTACTGTTAAAATTGTATTTGTGTGGCAGTAATTTTTTTCAATGTTTCCAATGGCTGACCAAGACAAGCACCCCATGTCTGGGTTTAAAAAGTGCCAAAGCGTGGCCAAAAGATGTCTATAACAGACAGCCACGTTAATTGTGTATACTGTATAGGAGCCCTACATTTACAAGACAGCTGTGCTGTATGCCATTCCTTCTCCTCAAGGGTCTTGCAGGAAAGGAAGAGAAAATTGAAGACTTCAGACTCTAGGAAATCAAAGAAATCCTTGACTTTGGCACCACTGCCATTGGAACCGACAGTCTTTTCCTTTCGGAACTGGTCCCCAGTATTGGAACCGGTGTCTGAAGCTCCTAAGGGTCCATTACTTCAGTCGGTACCACCTTCGGTGTGCTCCTCTCGGTCCTCTCTCAGCCTGTCAGATCTGGATGTGGATCATGTGGTGCAGAAGCTGTTATTGGCACCGGCCTTGGCTAAAATGTTTTCGGCTTCGACCAAATAGCTTCGGAGCCGAAGACCCATGCACCAGCTCAAACCATTTTTCCTCCAAGCCATGCTGGTCCTTCGGAGCTGGAGGAGTCGGACCTAATGTTAGTGGAACCCTCGGAGCCAACCCCTGCTCCAGTGTCTTCACATACGTGCACTCTGATGTCCTTGGTGCCGATCGAGGACTCTGGGAGCCGACACTCTCTAGTCAGGTCTGGGTAGGATAGTCGGACCAACTTGTCTGTTCCAACTCTATCTCTCTGAGCTTTGGATTGGATGAGCTCAGCTCCTACCTCGGGTTCGGAGCCCACTGTCCTGGTGCTGGGGGTGTCGATAGATGTTCTTCATCTCACATTGCTGCAGTCCTTACATATGGGTAGTCCGCTGTCCTCAGTCGGCCCGAATACCAAAGTATTAGGCTGACGTCGGTCAAGGCGCTTAAGACTGACATCAGGACGTCAGGGTACTAATGCGCATGACCGACGTCATATCCTCAGTCTTTTTTGCCGCATGGTCCGATGCAGAAGCAGCGTTGCAAGTGCCGTTCGGCGTTCTGAAATTTTTCGAGTTCGGAGTTTCAGACCGAATCAAAGTTGGCTAAGTACCCCGTTGGGGAATATTTTGTTTTTTTCTTGCCTCAGTGTTTTACCGGATGTCAGAAAAAGTGAATAACTGTATTTCTTGTGGGAAACAGATACCGCATAGGGATTATCATTCTTTGTGTATTCCTTGTCTGGGGCCTGAGCACGACGTTGTTCGGTGTCGCTTTTGTGCTAGGTTCAATAAGCGCACTATTAAGCGAAGGTTAGATTGTGCTAGGCTGGTCTTGAAGCGGTGCAATTATAATATGCCGTCGGATTCTCCGGCGCCCGCTTCTTCAAGAAGCGCAAAGACAAAGCAGTTAAACCCAGGCAAGATGAGTCGTCCGTTCGGACGCCGGTTCTTTAGAGCGTCAGTGGAACCGGTGGTTCCGACGGAGGCTTCTCTGGAGTCCCAAGGGAGACTTTGATATTGCAGGATGTGGCCTCTCAGGAGGCAGGTCAGGCTGAAGGGGCTTCTCAGGTTACTGTGCTCCCCTCCCTTCCTAGGGTGGTTAGGCCCTCTCCTTCTGTTTCCAAGGCTTCTCCCAGAGGCAGGCCAGGTTTAGCTTCTGTTGGTGTCACTCCTAGTTCAGCAGGGTCTGTGCCCAAGAAGCACATGCTTAAAATGGCAGAAGATTTGATTACTCTGATTAGAGGTTCTTTGCCCCTCCTGATAAGAGGCCTAGGGTGGAGCCAGAGTTGGGGAGTTTTGAGCAGGCTTGGATGTTTCAGAGTCTTCGGCTGAAGACTTGCAGGAGTACTCTCCTTATTCTGATTCTGATGCAGATGATTCGACTCCTTCTGCTTCTCCTCCAGAGGATTTTTCTTTTCAGAGACTCTTCATTCCATGAGGGAACATTTTAAGTGGGAAGGTCAGGACTTCTCTGATTCCAGGAAAAGGCTTAGGGAATTTTTGCTTTTACCCCAGCATAGGCCCTTGGCTATACCCCTGTTCTGGATGTTGTGGAAGATGTGTTTGCAGAGGCTTCACTTAATCCTGATTCTCTGCCTCCTGCTCCTGTTAAACCGGATAGGTATTACAGGGTGCCTGAGGCTCATAAATATCTTTATAAGAGTCCTAGGGCGACCCAGAAACTGTTAGTCAGGGACCTAAGGGTGTCAAGGCCTCTGTTGTAAAAAATCCGGTTCCTCCAGATAAAGAGGCCAGAGCTTTGGATAGATGGGGAAAGAAAGTCTATACATCTTCTACCTTAGCTATGAGGGCTTTCAATTGCCAGTTTCATATGTTGAAATATCAAAACTATCTTCTTTCTCAATTGAAGTCTAAGGTGGATGCTCTGGCGGAAGGCATTGAGTGTAAGGAATTACAAGATTTGGTGCATGTTTCTGAACAGGTGGGTAAGCATTCTTTACAATGTGGTTTTGATGCTGTACAGGCCTCGTCTAGGGTGGCTGCCACTGGTTCAGTTCTTCGCAGGCACGCCTGGCTGAGGGATCAGAATTTATCTGACCATGTTAAGACAAGGATTTTGGATGCTCCTTTACAGTCTGATGTGTTGTTTGGTTCACCTGTGGAGTCAGTCTTGAAGAAAATGGAAGACAAGGCTAAGTCTATGCAGGCTGTTAAAGATTTTTTGCAAGTTCAGCCTCCAAAGTTTAGTAGGAATTGGCCTGCTAAGGGGTGGACGTATCCTTCTTATGATTCTCAGTCTAGGGGTAGATCTAGACGTGGTAGGGGCAGAGCTCAGAGCTCTTTCAGACCTAGAACAGGGAGTTCACCTGCACAATCTTCGAGTGAGGGCAGGGGCCAGTCCTTTCGTAAACAGGCCCAATGACCTACCTTTTCAGCTGCCAGATCCTTCTTGCCTGGCAGCACCTTTGGGAGGAAGGTTGGCACTCTTCAAGGAAAATTGGAATTTGATTACCCAAGACAAATGGGTATTGGATATCATACACCAAGGTTACAAGTTTTATTTCCATACCTTGCCTCCTTTCAAAGGCATGCCGGACGTTCCTCCTCAGCAAAGACTAGAGGCTCACAAACAAATTTCTCTGCTACTTCAAATAAGGGCCATACAACCGGTCCCTCTGCCAGAAGTGGGCCTAGGATTTTATTCCCGCCTGTTCCTTGTACCAAAGAAAGGGAACACGTGGAGACCAATTCTGGATTTATCTGTCCTCAACACATATCTGGACATTCCCAAGTTCAAAATGTTGACGTTACAACAGCTTTTACCTCTGCTGGGCAAAGATCACTGGATGGTGACTCTGGATCTCAAGGAGGCTTACCTTCATGTTCCTATCAGGCTCAGTTGCAGGAAGTATCTGCGTTTTCGGGCTGGGACTTCTCATTATCAGTTCTCTGCATTCCCTTTGGCTTATCTACTGCGCCCAGAGTGTTCACGAAGGTTCTGGCTCCAGTGATAGCTTTCTTCAGGCTAAGAGGAATACAAATCTATCCTTATTTGGACGATTGCCTGATTCTGGCCCAAGGAAAGGACGAACTTCTTCATCATTTACAGTATGTGATAGCAGTGTTAAGATGCCTGGGGTATTCTGTGAACGAAATAAAGTCCAGTCTAGTACCCTCTCAGGACATGTGCTTTCTGGGTGTGAGACTGAATACAGCATCCCAGATGGCCTTTTTGACCCCAGACAAACAAAAGAATCTTTCTCTTTACTTCCATCAATTGTCTCGTCAGTCCAGGCTGACTGCAAGGACAGTCCTTCAAGCCTTGGGGTTCATGGCATCTTGTATTCTGGTACTTCCCAATGCCAAACTGCATATGAGGAAGCTACAATGGTATCTCAAAAATGTATGGACACAGCACTGCCAAGATATGGACACTGTCATTCAGATAATACCTTGCATTCAAAAGGAATTTTTGTGGTGGGCTCAGGAATGTCACCTAAACAAGGGACTCTCTGTGACCCGGCCAGAGGCGAGTCAGATTCTAACGACAGATGCCTCAGACAAAGCTTGGGGAGCTCATCTAAATGGAAAATGGGTACAAGACACGTGGCCTGCCAGACTTCAACATCTACATATCAACTTGAAGGAGATGTTAGCAGTCCAATTTGCATTAATAGCTTTCAAGGATTTACTTCTTCCAGGGCAGGTGTTGGTTCTAACAGACAACACAACTGTCATGTGGTACATCAACAAGCAAGGGGGAACGCATTCTTATCCTCTGTGCAGACAAGCAATGATTTTGTGGGAGACTGCTCTCAGTTTACAGCTAAATCTTCAGGCAAGGTTTCTTCCAGGAGCACAGAACTCCTTAGCGGATGTGTTGAGCAGACAAATTATGGATCCCCACGGTGGAAATTGGATCCTCATGTATTTCAGAAATTGACAGTGTTATGGGGAACTCCAGACATAGATCTGTTCGCTTCTCCACTAAACTACCAGCTGCCAAAGTTTTGCACAAAAAGGTTTCATCCCACAGCCTGGAAAGTGGATGCTCTCTCATTCAATTGGAGCAATCTTCATGTGTATGCCTTTCCACCTCTGCCTCTCCTCCCAAAGGTACTCCTGAAGGTCAGACAGGACAAGCCAAACATGATTTTAATAGCTCCAGATTGGCCTCGACAGCACTGGTACCCATTACTGAGAAGTCTGGTACGGAGCCTCCTTGGCCTTTACCTTCGATTCCTCACCTGCTGTCTCAGGAGAACAGTCATTTACTCAATGTCAAACTTCACTCTCTGCATCTAACAGCCTGGCATATTCTGTTTTAAACCCTGGAGGGTCTCAGCTTCCACAACAAGTTTTGAATGTTATTTTGGAGGCCAGAAGGCCTAGTACAAGGAAAGTGTACGCAGATAAATGGAGGAGATTTTTATTTTGGAGTACAGCAAAGGACTTTGATGTTTCTAAGCCTAATTTAAGTGTGGCTCTTCAATACCTTACTGAGTTACTGGACAAAGGTTTGTCCTTCTCCTCTATTAAGGTTCATGCTGCAGCAATTTCTGCTCACTATGACTGTGACCCACCATTGTTTTCTCATCCTTTGTTTAAGCAATTCCTTAGAGGGCAAAGAATATAAGACCCCCATAGAGCTCCTACTCCTGCTTGGGATCTCAATTTTGTGTTGGAGAAACTCACTCTACAACCTTTTGAGCCTGCAGCTTCTGCCGAGTTGAAATATTTATCATGGAAGACTGCTTTTTTGTTGGCCATTACCTCTGCGAGAAGGGTTTCTGAATTACAGGCCCTTATGGCGGTTGAGCCTTTCTTAATTTTCCATAAGGATAGGGTATCTTTGCGTACTAATCCTTCCTTTATGCCTAAAGTGGTTTCTAGTGTGGCTTTAAACCAAACTATTCATTTGCCTACTTTTTATGCAAACCCCCAAAATAAAGGGGAAAAGATTTTACACACTTTGGATATACACAGGCAATTGCGATATTATTTGAGCAGAACTAAAGGGTTCAGGCAGTCTCAGCAGTTATTTGTTTCTTTTGCTTTGGGTTCTCAGGGCAAACCTGTTTCAAAACAAACTATTTCTAAGTGGATTGGTTTTTGTATTGCTTTCTGTTATTCCCATCATGGTAAAGAGGTTCCAGCTGGGATTAGGCCTCATTCCACTAGGGCTACTGCCACTTCTACAGCTTTTTTAAGGGGGGTGGCTACTAAAGATATTTTGGAGGCAGCTACTTGGAGTTCAGTGCATACTTTCTCTAAGCATTACCACCTTCCACTTTACTCTAAATCTAGGGCTGGTTTTGCCACTGCAATTTTACAGGGCATTTTGGCAGCTCCTAATGCTTTATAGTTTTGCCATCCTCCCTTACCTCTGCTTTGGGATTCTACCCATATGTAAGGACTGCAGCAATGTGAGATGAAGAACATAGTACAGTTTTGTACCTACCATAAATGTAGATGTTCAAGATCTACATTGCTGCAGTCCAATTTACCTCCCTCCTTCCCTCTGTAGTTAGAGGTGGTGTAGTTTGGGTTGTGAATATTGTAAATATTGTAAATATGATTAGTGCAGGGGTGGTTGGTTGTTTTTTGCTGTCTTTTGGTTTTGGCCTTTCTTTTTAGGGCCTTCTGACATCTGGGGCAAGAAAAGACTGAGGATATGACGTCGGTCATGCGCATTTGTACCCTGACGTCCTGATGTCAGTCTTAAGCGCCTTGACCGACGTCAGCCTAATACTTTGGTATTCGGGCCGACCGAGGACAGCGGACTACCCATATGTAAGGACTGCAGCAATGTAGATCTTCGAACATCTACATTTATGGTAGGTACAAAACTGTACTTTTCTTCGGATCCGTCGGTTCCCTCACATCGGAGCAGAGGTGCTTTCGATGCCATGAGGAGAGTCATGTCTCTTAAGACATCCTCGACCTCAGGTCTGCCTTCCTCCTCCCCTAACGTGCCTCTGTCTGCTTCTGCGTCGCACATCCTGACCAAGAGTAAAGACCCAGAGCCTCAGGAAGCCCCATTGGGTGGCCGCTGCTCTTCCGAGACCTCACCAGAAGCTCCCACTGATGAGGTTCCCAGGAAGTGATTGTGTAAGAGGAAACATCTAGACTCCCCACAGGAGTCTCTAACATCAGATACTGACTTAGATGAGTCAGAAGGGTCCCCACGGTCCCCCTCTGAGGATATCTCATTCGCTGAGATACTCAAAATCCTTAGGCAGAGGGGTGACTGGCAGTCCAAAAACTCTGAGGATGAGTCAGTTCTCCTGAAGGCTTTCGGGTCCCAGCCGTCCACCTCTTGGGTGTCTCCGCCCTTCGATGAGCTGATGTAGCTGGTCTCACGAAGGACGTGGGAGTCTCCGGATACTATGGAGCCTGTCCCCAGGAGGCCTAAAAAGTTCATCTCCACCCCCCCTTGACAAATCATTTTTAACAAAAGGTTTTCCAGTTGATGCCATGGTGGTAGTGGCAGCCACTAAAAAGGAAATATCTGAGACTTCCTCATCCATCCATCCATCCTCCTAATAGAGACTCCAGGATAATGGATAGATATGGGAAGCGCATGTTTAGTTGAGCGGCTTTTGCTCTTCGTTTGCTCAGCTATTTGACCCATTTTACCAGGTTACAAAGAGATGATCTTAAGGAGCTAGGAGCTACTCTTCAGGGTACAGTAGCTGTAGGAGCTTCCAACAAAGTTGCTACCCAGCGTTGCTACCCTCAATTCTATAATCAACTCATCCATGCGCCTTATCTCTTATGCAGCTCATGGAGCAAGTAGGGCAGTGGGTACAGGAGTTGCTCTTGGGAGACGCTACTGGATGCACTTGTTCCTTCGCAGAACCCTTCAAGTCATGTTTCATGAACACTCCCTTTGATGGCTTTTTCCTTTTTGGGCCTAAAGTGAAGGAAACCTACCCCCCTCCAGCGACCACAGTGACCACGGACGCTTCTCTGATAGGGTTGGGGGGGCATTTTCAGGGAAAGACTGCCTAAGGCAAATGGACCAATCAAGAGACGCATCTGCATATCAATATCTTGGAGATGAGAGCAGTACTTTTGGCTTTGCAGTACTTTCAGGACTCTTCCTCTGGATACGATTGTGATTCAGACAGACAACATGTCGGTGGTCTGGCATTTGAACAAACAAGAAGGAACCAGGTCTTATCCCCTTTGTTGCGAGGCTGTCAGAGTTTGGCAGTGGGCTGTCTCCACCCAGCTCTATCTGTTGGCAATGCACATCCTGGAGAAATCCAACGTGATACCAGACAAGCTGAGCAGGGCAATCTTGTTGCCCCATGAGTGGTCTGTCAAGAAAGAAATAGCGGACAGGATATTCCGCAGGTGGGGCCAGCCTTGCTGCGACCTTTTTGCCAGTCACATGAACACGAAATGCAGAAGCTACTTTGCCCTGATTCCTTCTCTGGGAGAAGCTCCAAGGGACACGCTCGTACATGATTGGCCTCTGGGTATCCTCTATGTATTTCCACCAATTCTGTTGATACCCAAGGTTGTACAGAAAGCAAAAACCCTGGGAAGGACCATCATTTTAATAGTCCCTCATTGGCCTCATCAGATTTGGTTCCCCTTCCTTCGACTTCATCTTTTGGAGGAGTCTTGGATTCTGGAACCAGTTCCAGACCTTTTGACACATTCATCGGGGGATCTTCATCCCTTTCTGCAGTCCCTGAAGCTGACAGCTTAGCTGCTCCAATTCCCATTATAGCCAGGTTTCATAAGCTCTCCAGTGAGACAAAACAGATCCTTTTATCGTCTCATAAATCTTCTACTAGGAAGCTATAAAGCTATATCTTAGCAAATGGAAAACATTTTCTATATGGGCCTCTAAGAATAATATTGATCCTTACCAAGCCCCTATGGCCTCCATTGTAGAGTTCTTGACTATGATTTTTAACAAAGGAGCTGCAGCAGCAACAGTTCGTGTTCAGTTAGCTGCTATTTCTAATTTTCATCTTGAATTTTTGAAGAGTTGAATATCATGTCTCACAAGTTATCCAAAGCCTTTCTCAAAGGGACTTTTCATATTAGACCACGTGTGAAGTCTCCCTATTCTCCATGGAATCTAAATTTTATGCTTTCCCACATAATTTTTCCACCATTTAATCCGGCTTCCTCTTGTGACCTCAAATTTTTGTCATGGAAGACCATCCTTCTGGTAGCTATTACTTCTGGCCGCAGGGTGTCATAGCTTCAGGCTTTATCCATCAAGCCTCCCTATTTGATATTCCATGTTGACAGAGTCTCACTTAGAACAGACTCCTCATTCTTGCCCAAAGTTTGCACTGAAACCAATCTCAACCAAATTATTGATTTGCCAGTGTTCTTCCCCAACCATTCGAAAAATTTAGAGTATATGCTGCACAAATTTGATGTTCACAGACAGCTCAGATTTTATTTGGATAGAACAAAATATTTCAGAAAATCAGACCAGTTTTTTGTTTCATTTTCAGACTCCAGGAACGGGAGACCAGTGGCTAAAAGAACTCTGCCTAAGTGGTTATCTGATTGTATCACCTTGCCTATTCAGCTGCCAATATGCCTTTGCAGCATAAGATTAAAGCTGACTCAACCAGAGCAGGTTCTATCATCTGCCTTTTCTGCCAGACTTCCCATTGATGACATTTGTGCAGCAGCCACTTGGTCAAAACCTCATACCTTTATCACTCATTACAAAGTTGACAAGGCCTCCAGGGACAGGGCCTCCTTTGGATCCACGGTCCTGAGAAATATACTCCCATAAGCCACGCGAGGTTGATGGTGCTTTGGATGCTACCCATTAGTAAAGAATGAACAGCGAGATTGAACAACTTCACATAAAGAAGCTATGTACTTACCATAACGTTCCATGTGAGTTGTTCATCTCACCTTCATTCTTACGTCCCTCCCTCCTGGGCTGTTAGATGACCGAGATGCTGGATCCATCCTGGTTGTTCAATCCTTCCATTCCTTTCTCTTGGGAGTGAAAGAATGACATATGGTATTATTATATGGAGCAAACAAAATCTGAGGTAATTCCAGGTGAATCATGGGATATGGACTTGGCCTCGAGCTATTTGAAGACCTTCTGCTTTGCAATTGGCCTTATCGGAGCCGAGGGATCAGCTCAGAACCCATCAGTAAAGAATGAAGGCGAGATGAAGGACTCACATGGAACATTATGGTAAGTACATAACTTCTTTATTTCGATGTTATGAGTTTAAGATGTTTTGGATTTTAGATGGTGTGGTCTCGATGTTTTGAAGTGTAATCATTTTATATATATATATATGTATATATATATATATATATAAAATATAAAACATGCACACCAGCCAGCTAGCCTAGATTTATCATAATGTCACATACATCTTAACACCTCCAGCAGATGTTAATGTCAGGACGGTGTGCTTGGTTACCCTCCTAGATAGCTGACATGTCATAATAGTTGTACAAGTGTGTTCATGCAGAACCATCTATGATCACTCAAAATCATGTGTGTTATGTTAGAGATATGGGATAACTGGTGGTGGTATTCTGATATTGTTCATGATTGTGTGTGGTGCTGTTTACTGTTGTCCATGAACCTGTAACTGTAGCCACCTTGTTGGAGACCTCTGCTGACTTTACAGTCATATTCAAGCTAATCAGTTTGCACAGCTTCACAATACACACCCAACCCCGACTGTATACAACATCCCTGATAGAGGTCCTCTCCATTGTTCATGTCAGGATGCTTATATCTCAAAGATATCTTCTCCATTGATGTCCTTCAAGGATGCATCTGCAGTCCTAACATATGGGTTGTCCTGCCTCAGGCAGCCCTTCGGTCGGCCGGATTCCAAAGTCTGGGTCTGGCCTCGGCTGATGTCGCACTTCACCCGACGTCATGGCTGCTGTCAATTGGGTATAAAGGCATCAGCCGACGCCATTTTCCTCAGTCTTTCTTGCCGCGCGGTGCCCGAAGCAGAAGCTGTTCGCAAGTGCCGGTCGGTCAGAACCAGAGATTACTACTACCGAAGACTTCTAAAAAGCTAAGTACCCTGTTGGGGACTCTTTCTTGCCTCAGCCGATGTCAGAAAAAGTAAACTTGTGGGAAACAAATACCTCATAAGGATTTCCACTCTTACTGCCTTCCTTGCTTAGGCCCAGCCCACGACTTAGCAGCTTGTCTAGCCTGTGCTTCCTTCAACCGACGGACACTTAGACGTCGGTCGGAGTTTGCAGAGGAGTTTTTTGGCCCCGCTTTTGCTTACAACATGCCGTCGGAGACTCCGACTTCACAATTAGCTAAAAAGCGTAAGGAAAAGGACTGACACTCGCGGTCCGCGGTTTCGGCCGAAACCACGGTTAAGCCAACCGCGAGTGTCTCTGTTTCGGCTGAAACAGAGTCCTCGGTTCTTCCTTCGGCTGAAAGCATGCCTCCTACAACCGAGGCCTCACACAGCATGGCTGAATCTGCTACTGAAATTCCACCTACTGTTGCAGGTTCTCAGGATTTATCAGATACTATTCCTTTAGACATATCTACTCCTGCACGTGGAGCTGCTAGGCCCCCTGCATCTATGTCTATCAAGGCTTTTTCTAGGGCTAAAGCAGCTAAATCTTCTAAGGCCTTGCCTGCTAAAACCCCCTCACACAGGCCTACCTCTAGTTCCCAAATGCTCAGCCTGGCAGAGGATCTCATTTCTTTGATCAGGGGATCCCAACCTCACCCTGACAGGGCCTCTCATCCCCTCCAGAGAAGAGGCCTAGAGCAGAGCCCCTGAGCCAGTTTCAACAGATTATTCCTCGGATGATTCAGAAAACTCAAATCCTCCAGAAGGGCCTTATTCTCCATATGAGGACTCTGATGCAGAAGACTCCATTCCTTCTGCCTCTCCTCCTGAGGAATTTTCTTTGGGGAAACCTTGCATGCTATGAGAGAGCATTTTCAATGGCAGGGCCAGGATTTTTCAGATTCAAGGAAAAGGCTAAGGACCTTTTTACATTTACCACAGCATAGGCCTTTAGCCATTCCTCCAGTACTAACAGTTGTGGATGATGCATTTAATGATGCTTGTACTGCCCTGACTCTCTTCCCCGGACCCCTGCTAAGCCCGACAGATACTACAGGGTCCCGGACACACACTATCATTTGTATAAGGCTCCTATTGCAGATCCTGAAACTATTTCACAGGGCCCCAAAGCTGTAGCAGCTGCCTCTGCCAAAAAACCCCTCCCCTCTGAAAGAGAATCTAGAGCATTAGAGAGATGGGGTAAAAAAGTTTATACTTCTGCTACTCTTTCGGCTAGGGTCTTAAACTGTCAATTCCACATGATTCAGTATCAGGAATTTTTGTTAGATCAGCTAAATAAAAAATTGTCCTCTCCTGAACCTATAGACTGTAAGTCCCTTCAGGATTTGGTACATAACACTCAGCAGGTCAGTAATCATTCCTTAAAATGCGGCTATGATGCACTGGAGGCTTCCTTTAGATCAGCTATGACTGGTACAGTGATCAGAAGGCATGCATGGTTAAAAGAGCAATCCTTACCAGACCATGTAAAGTCAAAGCTCCTAGATGCTCCCATGGAGAAACAAAGTTTGTTTGGCTCCCCTGCACAGCAAGTGTTAAAGAAGGTGGAAGAAAAAGCAAAATCTGTCCAAACAGTCAAGGATTTCCTACAGGTCCAGCCTCCGAGGTTTAGTAGAAATTGGCCTTCGAAGAATTGGTCCTTTCCAGACACCTCCAGAGCACAGAGAGGCAGGAATAGGCACCCAAGAGGCAGAGGTCAATCCAGAGGTGCCTACAGGGGACGTCAGTGGCAGCCTAACAACCAGAGAAGTACTGCCACAGATCCAGCTACTACCACTTCCACAGGACAGTCACAGTGACTTGGCTCTGATACCGCCTACCAGGGAACAACTGCAAGCACCCTTAGGCGGAAAGCTAGCCTTATTTTCAGTAAATTGGCATTACATTACAGGAGACAAATGGATTTTACAGACAATAGACAAAGGCTACAGGTTTCACTTCCATACTCTACCAAGAAAGAGAGGAATGCCAAACCTACCACCAAACCAAAAAACAAACGCTCTAGGACAAATCAACCACTTACTAAGGATGAGAGCTATAGAAAAGGTACCGTCTATGGAACAAGGACAAGGATTTTACTCCAGGCTTTTCCTGGTACCAAGAAAAGAAAACCAATGGAGACCTATTCTCGACCTGTCCGCTCTGAAGACATATCTCATTGTTCCAAAATTCAAAATGCTGACCCTACAGCAACTTCTTCCCATGCTGGGCAAGGAGTCTTGGCTGGTGACTCTAGATCTCAAGGAGGCATACCTGCATGTCCCTATACGACCAGATTGCAGAAGATATCTCAGATTTCTTGCAGGATCAGAGCATTATCAATTCTCAGCATTGCCCTTTGGCTTATCTACTGTGCCCAGAGTATTCACGAAATGCCTGGCATCAGTAATTGCTCATTGCAGGCTTCAGGGAATTCAAATTTATCCATACCTGGACGACTGCCTGATACAAGCGGACAACAAGATCGAATTAAGAAAAGATTTGGAAAAGGTTATTCACCTACTGCAAGCCTTGGGATACACAGTCAACATAAATAAGTCAAGGCTGGTACCATCCCAAAGGATAACATTCTTGGGTGCAGAACTGGACACATCAAATCAAATGGCATTTCTCACAGCAGAAAAGCAAAAGCAACTACCACTCTATTTCATGGCATTAACAACGCAGAACCAGCTTACAGCAAGGAAAGTCCTGCAAGCCCTGGGTTACATGGCATCCTGCATAATATTAATTCCACATGCCAGACTACATATGAGGAAGTTGCAATGGTACCTAAGGAATTTATGGTCTCAGCACAAGCACAGCCTAGAAACCCAAATTCCAATAATTCCATGCCTGAAGCAAGAATTCCTGTGGTGGGCTGAGGCCTGTCAGTTGAACAGAGGACTGCCTTTCCACAGCCCTCACCCAAGCCAGACTATCACCACGGACGCCTCAGACCTCGGTTGGGGGGCACACATGGCGGACAAGTGTATACAAGGCCTATGGACACAAGACCAGCTGAACCTACACATAAATCAAAAAGAGATGCTGGCAGTGAAACAGGCAATTCAGACATTCAGACCGTTTCTTCAACAGGGTCATTTGCTGATAAGGACGGACAACACCACAGTCATGTGGTATATCAACAAACAGGGAGGCACACACTCATATCCTCTATGCCGGATGGCAATGGACCTGTGGAATGTGACCCTGAACCTCAACATTCAGCTCCAGGCCATATTTGTGCCAGGAAAAGAAAATATACTAGCAGACACCTTAAGCAGAACTACCACGGATGCCCACGAATGGATGCTGCATCCAGACATCTTCAAATCCATTACAAAGAAATGGGGGATACCAGAAATAGACCTGTTCGCATCCCCACACAACCTCCAATTGAGGAAATTCTGCACAAGGACATACCACCCACTTGCTTGGAAGGTGGACTCCCTATCCTTCAGTTGGGAAAACCTGACAGCATATGCATTCCCACCTCTCCCTTTGATGCACAAAGTGCTACTGAAGATCAAAGAAGAACACCCAAGGATCATCCTGATAGCTCCAGACTGGCCGAGGCAGCATTGGTACCCGCTACTGAGGAGTATGTCTAGCTCCAGACTGGCCGAGGCAGCATTGGTACCCGCTACTGAGGAGTATGTCTCGGGCACACGCATGGCCTCTACCTCTAGTTCCTTTACTGCTAACACAGAACAACTACAAGATCCTGCATCCAAACTTGAAAACACTGCAGCTAGCTGCTTGGAATATTACATAAAACAAAATAACCCAGATTTATCTCAGAGGGTTAAAGACATTATCCTGGAGGCTCGCAGACCCTCCACAAGGAAAACTTATTCAGCCAAATGGAAAATATACCTCATTTGGAGTGCAGCAAAAGGAGAAAATGTATCATTAGCAAACATAGCTAACATCCTGGAATATTTAGCAGAGCTTTTCCACAATGGCCTGTCTTACTCCTCCATTAAGATTCATGCATCAGCAATTTCAGCAGAATACAACATGGATCCACCAGTCTTCTCTCATCCTCTACTCAGGCAGTTTCTGAGAGGAATTAAGAATGTAAAGCCTCCAAGGAAGCCACCTTTGCCTACATGGGACCTTAACTTTGTGCTAGAAAAGTTAACACTTCCCCCTTTTGAACCAGCAGCAACAGCAGAATTACAGTTCTTATCTTGGAAAACTGCTTTCCTGCTTGCAATCACTTCAGCAAGAAGGGTTTCTGAATTACAGGCATTAATGGCAGTACAGCCCTTCCTTATCTTCCATCAGGATAGAGTGTCCTTGAGAACTAACCCTACTTTTATGCCAAAGGTGGTCTCCAGGGTATCATTGAACCAAGCAATCCACCTACCAACATTCTTCCCCAACCCACAGAACAGGGGGGGAAGACTACTACATACCTTGGATGTGCACAGGCAATTGCGCTACTATCTGGACAGAACCAAGAACAATAGAAAAACTGACCAGCTTCTGGTAGCATATGCAACAGGAATGGAAGGAAAAGCAATTTCAAAACAGACAATCTCAAAATGGATAGGAAATTGCATTAGATTTTGTTACTCTTTTCATGGAAAGACCACTACAGAAAACATCAGACCTCACTCCACAAGGGCTACAGCCACTACTACAGCTTTCTTACGAGGAGTGGCTACCAAAGACATTTTAGAGGCTGCTACTTGGAGCTCCGTGCATACATTTGCCAAGCATTATAATCTACCTTTATACTCCAGATCCCGAGCAGGTTTTGCCACTGCTGTTTTGCAAGGGATCTTAGCTACACCATAATCATCTTAGTGCCTCCTCCCCCAGTTTGGCTATGGTATTCTACCCATATGTTAGGACTGCAGATGCATCCTTGAAGGACATAGTACAGTTTTGTACCTACCATAAATGTAGATGTCCGAGAGGTATGCATCTGCAGTCAGGATTACCCACCCTCCTTCCCCTCTGTGGTACTCCTAGGGTATTTGCCCATCTTGTAGCTAGCTGGGGGAATCTATTATGGTGTATTTGTTTGCATATATGTATATACATGTTTATTTTTGTTTGCTCTCTACTGTTTGGAATAATTTGCATTTATCCAAATTTAGCCTTCCTAGAGGGCACCTGGCATCTGGCGCAAGAAACACTGAGGAAAATGGCGTCGGCTGATGCCTTTATACCCAATTGACAGCAGCTATGACGTCGGGTGAAGTGCAACATCAGCCGAGGCCAGACCCAGACTTTGGAATCCGGCCGACCGAAGGGCTGCCTGAGGCAGGACAAACCCATATGTTAGGACTGCAGATGCATACCTCTCGGACATCTACATTTATGGTAGGTACAAAACTGTACTTTGTCACCTTGTTTGACAGTCACATAATGTACAATGTTATGTTGTCTGTATCTCACCTTCGTTCTTGCTGTTTGGGTTCGGAGCCAACCTTCGGCTTCGACTCGGCCGTATACTATAGCTCGAGAACTTTTACTGCCTCGAGGCTAGCCCCTATCCAAGCATGCCTAGTGGTAGTTACCCAGATTTCGTTTGCCGCTTGCAGCGTTCAGATTGCGGATACTGGCTCAAGCTAAGTGTTTTCTCTTTATTATATTTTTCAAGAAAAATATTTGCTCTTATCTCATCTAACTTGTTAACAGAAGTTGTCCTTCGTATTTCTACCTTTCCCTATCCTGTCCGACTGACTTGCTTTGTTGTGGACTAACCAGTTCTCTCTGGCTCTTTCTCCTCTTCAAAACCCGTTTAACTTGGAGGGTTCTTCGTTTTTCTTGCCTTCCTTAATATCTATTAAGTTTAAGGAGTTGCCGTTTAAGTTGGAGGCTCTTCTTAGGTGGGGAGTAGCCATTTAACTTACAGGCTCTCCCCCCTTCTCTTCTTTCCTGTCTATAAAAAAAAAAAAAAAAAATCAGGATTTTTTTTGTCTGTATTTGCTAGTTTATCTTGTTAGTAGTGTGTTTTTTGTCTAGCTTTAGATAGCTGTTGAAAGATACTGCCAAGGAATCTAAACCTTCGGGTTTCAAAAAGTGTGATTCGTGCAGTCAAAAGATGTCCCTTACGGACAGGCACATGAGTTGCGTGTATTGTTTAGGGTCTGTTCACCTGCATGATTCGTGTTCTATTTGCCATGCATTTAGTTCACGAGTCGTGCAGGAGAGAAAGAACAAATTTATCTTAAGAAGGTTACTGAATGGGCCCCTTTGATGCTGCTATGGAGGGGACTCAGCCAGCGAAAAAAATGGAAAAACCATAGCGTTCATCCTCTTCAGCTCCGATTTGGGAACCGTCAAAAGAGAAGGACAAGTTACAAGCTAAGTCAGATCTGACTTTTGGTTCTGACAAGACATTCTTACCTACGGCTCCATCTGTTGTTTCGGAGTCAGTAAGGTCTCATAAGCAATCCAGGTCTCCAACCTTGGAACCGGTGTGGTCTGTTCCACAGTCTTCTTTATTAAAATTTGTCGCAGGCAGTCACTGGTCTTCAACCCATTCCTCTCGGTCATCCAGGAGCCTCTCGGGTGATGATGTGGAGAGGGTGGTGAAGAGGCTTCTTAGGACACCAGCATTAGCTAAAATAATTTCGGGCCCATCCCACATGGAAATGGTGCTGACAGCCCAACCAACACCTGTTTCGATTCCTCCTCTGAGTCCTCTTAGCTCGGAGCCGGAGTGTATGGAAGTAGTATTGGTGGAACCATCTGATGTCCTTCAAAGATGCATCTGCAGTCATAACATATGGGTTGTCCTGCCTCAGGCAGCCCTTCGGTCGGCCGGATTCCAAAGTCTGGGTCTGGCCTCGGCTGATGTCGCACTTTCCCCGATGTCAGAGCTTCTGGGGTATAAAGGCATCAGCCGACGCCATTTTCCTCAGTCTTTCTTGCCGCGCGGTGCCCGAAGCAGAAGCTGTTCGCAAGTGCCGGTCAGTCAGATCCAAAGATTTCAGCTACCGAAGACTTCGAAAAAAGCTAAGTACCCCGTTGGGGACTCTTTCTTGCCTCAGCCGATGTCAGACAAAGTAAATAATTGTTTAACTTGTGGGAAACAAATACCTCATAAGGATTTCCATTCTTACTGCCTTCCTTGCTTAGGCCCAGACCACGACGTATCAGCTTGTTTAGCCTGTGCCTCCTTCAACTGACGGACTCTTAGACGTCGGTCGGAGTTTGCAGAAGAGTTTTTCGGATCTGCTTTTGCATATAAAATGCCGTCGGAGACTCCGACTACGCATATGGCCAAAAAACGCAGGGAAAAGGACCGACACTCGCGTTCCGTGGTTTCGGCGGAAACCACGGTTAGGCCTACCGCGAGTGTCTCGGTTTCGGCTGAAACCGAGTCCTCGGTTCTTACTTCTACCGAAATCATACCTCCGACAACCGAGGCCAGAGAGGCCCCGGCTGAGTCGGCTTCAGAAATCCCTACTGAAGCTAGCGCACAAGAATTGTCCGACACCATTCCATTGGACATTTCTACACCTGCACGTGGGGCAGCTAGGCCCCCTGCTTCTATGTCTATTAAGGCCTTCTCCAGGGCTAAAGCTGCCAAAATTTCAAAAGCTTTACTTGCCAAATCTACTTCTCAGAGGCCTTCCTCAAGTTCTCAGATTCTCAGTCTTGCTGAGGACCTTATATCCTTGATTAGGGGTTCCCAACCTCATCCAGACAGGGCCTCCCAACCTCCACCTGACAAAAGGCCTAGGACTGAACCCTCTGAACCTCTCTCCTCTGACTACTCCTCGGATGGATCTGATTTGTCAGACCATCAGGAAGGGGACTATTCGCCTTATGAGGATTCAGATGCAGAAGACTCTATTCCTTCGGCCTCCCCTCCTGAAGAATTTTCTTTTGGGGAGACTTTGCACTCAATGAGGGAACACTTTCAATGGCAGGGTCAGGATTTTTCTGATTCTAGAAAAAGATTAAGGACATTTTTACATTTGCCCCAGCATAGACCCTTAGCCATACCATCTGTGTTAACTGTAATTGATGATGTTTATAATGATGTCAGTTCTGCCCCTGATTCTCTTCCCCCGGCCCCTGCCAAACCTGACAGATATTACAGGGTCCCGGATTCTCACTTCCACCTGTATAAAGCCCATGCTGCAGACCCAGAAACTATTTCTCAGGGCCCAAAAGGTGTTGCAGCTGCCACTGCCAAAAATCCCCTACCCTCTGAAAGAGAGAGTCAAGAGCATTAGAGAGCTGGGGTAAAAAGGTTTATACATCTGCTACTCTTTCTGCCAGGGCATTAAACTCTCAATTCCGTATGATACAGTCCCAAGAATATTTGTTAGATCAGCTGAATAAAAAGCTTTCTTCTCCTGAACCTTTACACCATAAATCCCTTCAGGATTTGGTACACAACTCTCAGCAGGTCAGTAATCATTTCTTAAAATGTGGCTATGATGCACTGGAGGCTTCATTTAGATCAGCTATGACTGGGGCAGTAATTCGTAGGCATGCCTGACTAAAAGAGCAATCCTTGCCAGACCATGTCAAGGCTAAACTCCTAGATGCTCCAATGGACAAACAAAGTTTGTTTGGCTCCCCTGCACAGGAGATTCTAAAGAAAGTGGAAGAAAAAGCAAAATCTGTGCAAACAGTAAAGGATTTTCTGCAGGTTCAACCTCCGAGGTTCAGCAGAAACTGGCCTTCAAAGAATTGGTCCTTTCCAGACACCTCCAGAGCACAGAGGGGCAGGAATAGACGCCCAAGAGGCAGAGGTCAGTCAAAGGGTGCCTACAGGGGTCGTCAGTGGCAGCCTGCCAACCAGAGGAGTAGTGCCACAGCTGCAACTACAACCACTTCCACAGGACAGACACAATGACTTGACTCTGATTCCGCCTACCAGGGAACAACTGGAAGCACCCTTGGGCGGAAAGCTGGCTTTATTCTCAAAAAACTGGCATTGCATTACAAAGGACACATGGACATTGCAAACAATAGACAAAGGATACAGGTTTCACTTCCACACTTTACCAAAAAGATGCGGAATGCCAAACCTTCCACCAAACCAGAAGCCAGAGGCTTTAAGACAAATCAACAATTTACTTCAGATGAAAGCAATAGAAAGGGTACCATCTATGGAACAAGGCCAAGGATTTTACTCCAGACTATTCCTTGTACCAAGAAAAGAAAACCAATGGAGGCCTATTCTCGACTTGTCCGCACTGAACACATATCTCATTGTGCCAAAATTCAAAATGCTGACCCTACAGCAACTTCTTCCCATGTTGGGCAAGGAGTCTTGGCTGGTGACTCTAGATCTCAAGGGGGCATACCTGCACGTCCCTATCTGACCAGATTGCAGAAGACACCTCAGATTTCTTGCAGGATCAGAGCATTATCAATTCTCAGCATTGCCCTTTGGCTTATCTACTGCGCCCAGAGTATTCACGAAATGCCTGGCATCAGTAATTGCACATTGCAGGCTTCAGGGAATTCAAATCTACCCATACCTGGACGACTGCCTAATACAAGCGGACAACAAGACAAAATTGATAAAGGATTTGGCCTATGTCATACACCTGTTACAGGCCTTGGGATACACAGTCAACATCCAAAAGTCAAGACTAGTGCCATCCCAAAGGATAACCTTTTTGGGTGCAGATCTGGACACAATAACTCAGATGGCTTTTCTCACAGAAGAAAAACAAAAGCAACTTCCAGATTACTTCATGACTTTGACAAGACAAGCTCAGCTTACTGCAAGGAAAGTCCTGCAGGCCCTGGGTTACATGGCATCCTGCATAATCTTGATCCCACATGCCAGGCTGCATATGAGGAAATTACAATGGTACCTAAGGAATGTATGGTCTCAGCACAGGCACAGTCTAGAAACCATGATATACCAATCATTCCATGCCTTCAAAAGGAATTCCTGTGGTGGGCTCAGGCCTGCCAGTCCATCAGAGGGTTGCCTTTCAAAAAACCACAACCAAGGCAGACCACCACTGCGGATGCCTCAGACCTAGGATGGGGAGCACACATGGAGGACAAATGTATCCAAGGCCTATGGTCTCAAGACCAGCTAAACTTGCACATAAACCAAAAGGAGATGCTGGCAGTGAAGCATGCAATCGAGGCATTCAAATCATTCCTCCAGCAAGGACATCTGCTGATATGGACAGACAACACCACGGTCATGTGGTACATAAACAAACAGGGAGGCACGCATTCCTACCCTCTATGCCGGATGGCAATGGATCTGTGGAACCTAGGCCTGAATCTCAATATCCAGCTGCAGGCCAAATTCGTACCAGGAAAAGAGAATTCACTAGCAGACAGCTTAAGCAGAACTACCACGGATGCTCACGTATGGATGCTGCATCCAGACACCTTCAAACTCATAACAAAGAAATGGGGAATGCCAGAGATAGACCTGTTCGCCTCCCCACTCAATCACCAACTGAAGAAATTCTGCTCAAGGACATACCACCCACAAGCCTGGAGGGTGGACTCTCTCTCTTTCAGCTGGAGTGCCCTAACAGTGTATGCATTCCCACCTCTCCCATTGATGTACAAAGTTCTACTGAAGATCAGGGAGGAACAGCCAAAGGTGATACTAATAGCTCCGGACTGGCCAAGGCAACACTGGTATCCGCTACTGAGAAGCATGTCTCGGGCGAACTCATGGCCTCTACCCCTATGGCCTCTTCTTCTAACGCAGAACAATTTCAAGACCCTGCATCCAAACTTGAAAACACTGCAGCTAACTGCCTGGAAAATTGCTTAAAACCAAACCAAACTGTCTTATCTCAGAGGGTCAAGGACATTATCCTGGAGGCTCGCAGACCCTCCACAAGGAAGACATACTCAGCTAAATGAAAGAGATTCCTCATTTGGAGCACATCAAAGGGTACATAGGTCACAGTGGCAAACCTAGCACACATCCTAGAATACTTAGCAGAATTGTTCCACAATGGCCTGTCCTACTCTTCCATTAAGATTCATGCTACAGCAATTTCAGCAGAATACAATATGGATCCTCCTATCTTCTCTCACCCTCTTCTCAGACAATTTTTAAGAGGGATCAAAAATGTAAAACCTCCAAGGAGACCCCCTCTGCCGGCATGGGATCTCAATTTTGTGCTGGAAAAATTTACACTACCTCCTTTTGAACCAGCAGCATCAGCAGACTTACAGTTCTTATCTTGGAAAACTGCCTTCCTTCTGGCAATCACTTCAGCAAGAAGAGTATCCGAGTTACAGGCATTAATGGCAGTGCAGCCTTTCCTTATTTTTCACCAGGATAGAGTGTCTCTGAGAACCAATCCTACCTTCATGCCAAAGGTGGTATCCAGGGTATCCTTGAACCAAGCTATTCATTTGCCTACGTTCTTCCCTAACCCACAGAACAAGGGGGAAAAACTATTGCACACCTTGGATGTACACAGACAATTACGCTACTATCTGGACAGAACTAAAACCAGCAGAAAAACTGACCAACTTTTTGTAGCATATGCAACTGGGTTGCAAGGAAAAGCAATTTCCAAACAGACATTTTCAAAATGGATAGGAAATTGCATTCGCTTTTGCTACTCTTTTCATGGAAAGACAGCTCCTGAAAATATCAGGCCTCATTCCACAAGAGCCACAGCCACCACTACAGCTTTCCTACGAGGGGTGGCTACCAAGGACATTTTAGAAGCTACTACTTGGAGCTCCGTGCATACATTTGCCAAGCATTACAATCTACCTTTATACTCCCGATCCCGAGCAGGCTTTGCAACTGCAGTTTTACAGGGGATCTTAACTACACCATCCTTAGCTTAGTACCTCCTCCCCCAGTTTGGCTATGGTATTCTACCCATATGTTATGACTGCAGATGCATCCTTGAAGGACATAGTACAGTTTTGTACCTACCATAAATGTAGATGTCCGATAGGTATGCATCTGCAGTCAGGATTACCCACCCTACTTCCCCTCTGTGGTATTCCTAGGGTGCTTACCCCTCTTTCATCTAGCTGGGGGAATCTATTATGGTGTATTTGTTTGTTTGTATATATGTATATATATTGGTTGCTACTGTTTGGAACCTTCAACATTTATCCAAATTTAGCCTTCCTAGAGGGCACCTGGCATCTGGGGCAAGAAACACTGAGGAAAATGGCATTGGCTGATGCCTTTATACCCCAGAAGCTCTGACGTCGGGGAAAGTGCGACATCAGCCGAGGCCAGACCCAGACTTTGGAATCCGGCTGACCGAAGGGCTGCCTGAGGCAGGACAACCCATATGTTATGACTGCAGATGCATACCTATCGGACATCTACATTTATGGTAGGTACAAAACTGTACTTTCCGGTAACCTCCGGTCTTTCAGTTCCGACTACCACTCCGATCTCCACAATATACCCTTCTATCGACTCTCCCTCATCGGCTCTGAGGGGGGGAGCGGCATCAGACCCTTGTCCGACCCTACTCTCCCTCTCGGAACTTCAGCGCAGTTCAGCTCGGCTCCTACATCAGCCTCGGAGTCATCGCCCTCGGTTCGGAGGCGGTCTCTGGCTTCTTCAGAGCCGGAGACTCTTTCAGGTCGGGACCGCAATGCCTTTGAGATGATGAGGAGCGTGCTGTCAGCTGCAACAGCTCCACCCTCAGCTTCATTGCCTCCTTTGCCTTCGGTGCCGATGTCTTCCTCTGAACCTCCCCTCCGCCCCAAGAGTAGGGGAACCCATGCTCCAAGATGCCCCATTGGGTGATCCCACTTCTTCCGAATCCTCCCCTAAACATCCCTCAGAGGAGGTCCCTCAGAAGAGGACTTGCAAGAGGAAGCATGTGGACTCCCCTAAGTCCTTGACATCAGACACAGACTTGGATGACTCAGAAGGGTCCCCACGTTCCCCCTCTGAAGATGTCTCCTTTTCAGACATCTTAGAAATCCTTAGAGAGGTGACTGGAAGTCCCTTGCCCCTTCTGAAGATGAGTCAGTGTACCTGGTTGCATTCAGTTCCTGACCCTCCACCTCTTGGGTATCTCCTCCTTTCTACCCACTGTTGCACATAGTGTGTCAGAAGGCTTGGAGCTCTCCAGACAGGATAGAACCAGTTCCGCAGAGGCCCGATAAATTCATTACATCCCCTGAAGACAGAGCCACCTTATCTAAAGTTGTTCCCATTGATGATATGGTGGTGGCAGCAGCCACCAAGAAGGAATTAGCGGAAACTTCATCTGTCCATCCGCTGAATAAAGAGTCTCATACAATGGACAGATACAGGAAGCATATGTTTTCTTCAGTGACCTTTACACTCAGGCCATTGAACTATTTGTCACACTTTACAAGGCTTCAAAGGGATCTCCTGAAAGAATTAGGAGATACCTTACAGGATCCTACAGCTATGGGCACCTAGGACAAGGCGGCTTCTCAGCTTGCGACCTTGACTTTGGTGGTTAACTCCTCCATGCGGCTAATTTCTTACGCAGCCGATGGGGTGAGCAGGGTGGCAGGCACAGGAGTGGCCTTATGCAGACATTCCTGGATGCGCCTTTGTTATTTTGCAGAGCCTTTCAAGTCTTCCTTTACCAACTCCCCCTTTGATGGCTTGTCCTTATTCGGGCCTCAGGTAAAAGAGACGCTTACCAGGTGTGAACAGGATGCAAAACTCTCTCTGCCATGGCAGCATGTTTTTCTGCTCCATCTAGGCCCTATCCTAAGGGTCAGAAGAGCGGAAAGATGTGGTTCCGAAAATCCATAGATTCATAGGTTCATAGATTAGTACTTGGCTAATTGCCCTTGTGGGCCAATTTAAGCCTTGCTATTTACCCCCTGTGAGAATCAAACCCTGTACCTTTTGTCTGTAAGGCAAACACCTTAACCATTATGTTAACCTCCACAGGGAGCATCACCTGATACAAGTGATGATTTTTCCCCCAGGGGCGGAGGGGGAAATAACGGAAGACATCGGTCTCGCTGCAAGGGGGGTCTGCAGAATCAGGATGACCGATACCTTCTCTGGCAGGCCCTTCAAGTGATCCTGAAGGGAGGCCCGACTGTCCTACTCCAGAGACAGTTGGGGAGAGATTATCCTTCTACCCAAAAGCCTGGCAGATAATCACAGAAGATACATGGGTACTATCGATAATATCCGGAGGTTACAATATCCCATTCTCCCAACTTCCCCTGTCAATAAGACAACACACTATCCTAGATGTTCCACCCACTCTTCGGGATCAAGCAAACCTAGAGGTTCAAAGGTTGCTAAGAAAGAGTCATCCAGGAAGTCCCCGCAGACCAAATCAGATCCGGAACTTACTCAAGGTTCTTTTTAGTTTAAAAAAAAACAGGGACTGGAGACCCATATTCAGTCTCAGCAGGCTAAACAAATCAGTCAAGAAAACAAAGTTTCGGATGGTAACACTGCAGTCCATTCTTCCCTTTCTGGGACAGGACAATTGGATGTGCTTTATCGATCTCCAGGATGCATACTACCACATAAAAATGGACAGACAGTCAAGGAGATATCTATGCTTCTGGCTGGGAGTCCGTCACTATCAGTTCAGAGCGCTGCCCTTTGGTTTCATCATAGCCCCCAGTGTGTTCGCCAAATGCATGGCAGTGGTTACGGTTCACCTGAGGCGTCTAGGATTCCGTGTGTTTCCATATCTCGACGACTGGCTCCTTACTGCCACCACCGAGCATCAGCTAATCAGGGCAAGGGGGAATCCACAATTCACTTTTGTTCTCAACTAGGGATCACCATAAACTACGAAAAGTCTGCCTTGTTGCCCTGTCAGTATATTACCTTTATAGGGGCAGATTTCGACACAAAGGCTATGATAGCAAAGCTGCCTCAAGAAAAAGTATTAACGATCCATCGCCAAGTTGCAATGCTATTGACAAAAAAGAGAGTTCAGGCAAGATTTATCCTCAAGGTCCTGGGTTCTATGACAACGACAATCACTCTGGTCCCTATGGCTCACTTCCACATGAAAATTGTGCAGTGGCTCCTTTTTGCACAATGATCATTCCAGGATTTACCCATGTTACATCAGATTCTGATCACGGAATCCTGCAAAAAGGATCTGGAGTGGTGGCTTCACTCCCCTATGGTAACAGTAGGCAGGCCGTTTCTACCCCCCTCCCCAACCTGTAGCCACAGTGACCACGAACACTTCCCAGATAGGGTTGGGGGGACATTATCTGGGGCAGACTGTTTAAAGGACTTGGCAGGAACACGAGTACCACTTGCACATCGATGTCCTGGAGATGAGAATGGTGCTTCTGGCATTGCAAGCACTTCAGGACTCTCTACCTACAGGGACTATAACAATTCAGACAGACAGTATGTCAGTAGTATGGTACATCAACAAACAGGGTGGAACCAGGTCTTACCCCTTGTGTTGAGAGGCTCTACAAGTTTGGCAATGGACAATGTCTTCCCAACGCTTTCTGGCTGCAACGCACATCCCAGGCAAATCCAACATGATAGCGGACAAGCTCAGCCGGGCTATTCTGATGTCTCACGAGTGGACCCTGAAGCAGGAAGTTGCAGAGTTGATTTTTTGCAAATGGGGCCAGCCATGCTGCGATCTGTTTGCCACCCCCTTCAACAAGAAAAGCAGCAGCTACTTTGCCCTAGTTCCACCACAGGGGCAGTCACCCAGGGATGCACTTGTTCATGATTGACTCCCAGGACTGCTTTCCACCTTTTCCCCTGATACCCAAGGTTCTTCAGAAAGCACAATTGTTGGGTTGCAAGTTAATCCTCATTGTCCCTTACTGGCCTTGTCAGATATGATTCCCATTCCTTTGGCCTCACCTGCAGAGGGGGGGAGCCTTGGATCCTGGACCCAGCGTCAGATCTCTTGATTCATCAGTCGGGGGCTCTCCATCCTTCCATTCAAACTCTCAAGCTGACAGCTTGGTTTCTCCACTTCTGGTCTTAGCAAGGGCTGCCCAGTGTTTCTCCAGTGGTTCAGCACATTTTGATTTCCTCCCATAAGCCCACTACGAGGAAATTTTATGCTAGTAAATGGAAGAGGCTCTCTTGTTGGGCAGGCAAAAATCAGGTTGATCCTTTTACTGCACCCATTTCAAAGATTCACAAATTTCTTACTGAAACTTTTGAGCTAGGAGCAGCTGCAGCTACTATCCAGGTTCAGCTAGCTGCCTTTTCTAATTTCCATATAGGAGAAATGGGGTCCAATATTGTGTCCCATAGGCTATGTAAGGCATTCCTAAGAGGTGCTACCCTCTTAAGACCTCCAATAAGAGAACCCCCCCCCCCCCGGGATCTAAATTTAGTTTTAGACTCTCTGATTCTCTCCCCCCCCCCCTTGAACCAGTTGTTTCTTGTCCACTCAAATTTCTGACTGGAAGACCTTTTTCTTGGTTGCAATTACCTCAGCTAGAAGGGTTTCAGAATTACAGGCCTTATCTATTCATCTCCCGTACTTGATTTTCCATATAGATTGGGTTTCTCTCACAACCAGCCCCTCTTTCTTACCCAAGGTATGTTCTGACTACAATTTGAATCAATCCATTGAGCTTCCTGTTTTCTTCCCCAATCATGGCAACAAGGCATAGTATAAGCTTCATCAGTTGGACATTCATAGACAGTTACGTTTCTATTTACACAGGACCAAGGACTTTAGAAAATCTGACCAATTGTTCATATCCTTTGTGGACAATAAAAAAGGTTGCGTAGTCTCAAGTGGCTTTCAGACACTATAAAACATGTCTACGATTTGTGTAAACAAAAACTTCCAGGGAAAATTAAAGGACACTCAACAAGAGCCTTGGCTACCTCTATTGCTTTTCAAGCCAGACTGCCTTTGGATTCAATCTGTGTGGCAGGTACATGGGCTTATCCTCATACCTTTATCACTCATTGCAAAGTAGATGTGGCCTCCTGGAACAGGGCATCCTTTGGTAACATGGTCCTGAAGAGTTTTTTCCAGTGAGCCACCCAAGAATCAGGTGCTGGGGACACTGTCCCAAACAGCAAGAATGAAGGCGAGATACGGACAATGTAACATAAAGAAGTTATGTACTCACCATAACATTCCATGTTTGTTGTCCTTGATCTCGCCTTCCTTCTTGCATCCCCCCACCTTCCCCCTTCCTGGAGGATCAAGAGGAATTCCTTGTTTTTTTTTTTTTTTTATTTTTATTATACTGGCTGAGTTTCCTTTTTACCATACCTTTTGGTTAGTCCTAGTCTCCCGTTTTTACTCTTGCGGATGGTTTGCACCTTTATACATAGGTGTCCTCTGATATGTTAGAGTATACCTTTTTCTAATTGTATGGTCTAGTACTGGGTTATCACAAATGAGATCTGGGTAACTACCGCTAGGCATGCTGAGATAGGGGCTAGCCTCGAGCCAGTAAAAGCTCTCGAGCTATAGTGTATGGCCGAGTCGTTTCCGACGGTCGGCTCCGAACCTAAACAGCAAGAAGGAAGGCGAGAACAAGGACAACAAACATGGAACATTATGGTGGATACATTACTTCTTTTTTTCACTGTGCAGTCTGTACTGTATCATGTTATGTGATTAGTGTTCCTGCTACAACTGCCTTCCATTTACATGGCCTCATCTGCTGTATATTACGATGTTTCACCTGTCCTCTTTCCCTGTGTTCATTCCTACAATTCATCTGTGGGTCCCCATTCAATACACACACTTCCCCTGACTGTTTATTTTAAATGGCAGTCCATGTACCATTACAGATCATTACACAACTTTTGTTCAGAATGCCTGAAATGGTATTTCATAATACTCTGCACTGTATACACTGTCCTGTAATGTGTTTTGACTATATACATTACTATAATATTAACCCTGGTAAACATTGTGGCATTGCGCGCAATCCCACTGACCTAGTTTGTCAGTAGGTAAACAGGTCTATCTGTATGTCTGCTGCTGTCCATGTTGCTTTACACAGTTTCCTGCCAGCCACAAAATCTGACTTGTTTATGTTTAAATGCAGTGCATGGCATGAATATGTAATTAGCGTGAAGTCTACATAGAGTTTATTGAATCCCAGCATTTGTTTAAGCTGGTGGACCACCGGAGTGTTTTGTTTCTTAAATTTCACTATTGTGTTTGGCTCTGATAGGTATGGCTAAGCCTGGGTGCTTATGTAGGTGGGAGTAGACTTCCCTTGCCATGTTACATATTTTATTCTGACCCAAGTTTTTGCTGAACTGATTTTGAAATACCTGTTGTTCCATTTTTATTGACTGTAATTTGTGATACAAGTACATAGATTTGAGCTCTATGTATTAGATGTTGATGTTTTAATGAGATAGCTGGTATCATATCCATCCTTTCAGTAAGAGGATGAATTCCTTAGTAGACATGGCTGGCAGTTGTGATGCAGTAACACAAGCATTGTTCTCATATAGCAGTGAGAGATTGCCCCCTAAGAACTCTGTAGTGGTTGTACTATGTGAGTACTGCATTACCAGATGGACTATGCATTTTAGATTGAGGTGAATACTCTGTGTTATAAAGAACTTTAAGCTACTTATTAGTATTTTGTTTTGAATGTATGCTTTCCCTCACTATTTGATGTTCATCATGTTTCACTGTTGCAGTCATTACACTTGGGTTATCCTGCTGGCAGGCTACCCGCAGTCGGCCTGAATTCCAAAGTCCTGGTCTGGCATTGGTTGCTGTTGCCTCTTCCCTAACGTCAGAGTGCCAGGGGTATAAAAGATGCAGCCAACGCCATTTTCATCTGTCTTTCTTGCCGCGCGGTGCCCGAAGCAAAAGCAGTTCGCAAGTGCCGGTAGGCCGACTCCTGAGATTTTCGAAACTGAATTTCAGATCCAAAGTCTTCTATAAAGCTAAGTACCCTGTTGGGGAAACTTTTTTCTTGCTCCAGACCGATGTCAGAAAAAGTTAACAATTGTATTTCTTGTGGGAAGCAAATACCTCATAAGGATTTTCATTCTTACTGTATTCCTTGCCTAGGCCCTGACCACGACGCTGCTAGTTGTCGGTTTTGTGCTAGATTTAACCAACGCACTATTAAGTGTCGGTACGATTTTGCTTTTCATTACTTTGGCCGAAGGTTTAACTACATAATGCTGTCGGAACAGCCGACGACTGGAGTTCATAAAAAGCGCAAGGAAAAAGAAAATGACAGGCATCCAAGGTCCAAAACCGACTACGAAGCCTCTTCTAGACCAGTCGCCGGTTCCCAGTGAGGCGCTTTCGCAGCCCCTGACACCCGCTACCTCAGAGCCACAGGCTGCCTCCGACTCCCAAGTGGAGACAACTAGGCCTCTGGATACTCAAGGTATTGGGCCTTCGGAAACTAATCCCTCAGATGGGTCCAGAGCTGCTGAGCGGGCATCGGCTTCTGAGGGTGTTTTCAGACCTACACAGCTTTATATCAAGCCAACTTCAGCTTCCAAGACAAAGTCTAAAACAGTTTTAAAGACAAGAAAACAAGTACAGCATTCTCCAGGACAGACTGCCATGCCTAAGAAACAGATGCTCAAAATGGCCGAAGACCTGATCAGGGGTTCCCCTCCCCCTCCTGATAAGAGGCCTAGGCAAGACACTGAATATGATTCCTCTGATCAGGTTTCTATTTCCTCTGATTCCTCTTCAGAACAGGGATACTCTATTCCTCCCTATGAGGATTCTGATGCTGAAAATTCTATTCCTTCAGCTTCTCCTCCTGCGGATTACTCATTTGGGGAAACCCTGCATACCATGAGGGAGCATTTCCACTGGGAGAGCCAAGATTACTCAGATTCTAAGAAAAGGCTCAGAGACTTTCTTTTACTACCTCAGCACAAACCTCTTGCTATTCCACCTGTTCTAGACATTGTAGATGATGTATTTTCAAAGTCAGACCTGTCTCCCGACTCTTTACCTCCTGCACCTGTTAAGCCAGACAGATACTACAGGGTACCAGATTCACATAAATTTCTATATAAAAACCCTGCTGCTGACCCAGAAACTATTTCTCAGGGTCCCAAAGGGGTCAAGGCTGCTACTGCAAAAAACCCTGTCCCCTCAGATAGACATTCTAGGGCTCTGGACAGATGGGAAAAAAAGTTTACACTTTTGCCACCTTAGCTGTAAGTGCTTTAAATTGTCAGTTTCATATGCTTAAATATCAGCAATACTTAATGTCTCTGCTAAACAGAAAATGTTGACAAATTCTGAATGTTCTGAGAATAACGAAATGCAGGATTTATTGCATGCAGCTGAACAAGTGGGAAAACGTACTTTGCAATGTGGTTATGATTCACTGGAGGCCTCTTGCAGGGCCGCTGTAACAGCTTCTGTCATTAGACGGCATGCTTGGTTAAACAAACAGACTCTGCCTGATCATGTTAAAGCAAAATGATTGGATGCTCCATTACAGCATGATACTTTGTTTGTTGTTAAGGCAGAAGAGATGTTGAAGAAAATGGAGGATAAAGCTAAATCTATGCAGACAGTAAAGTATTTCTTACAGGTACAGCCACCCAGATTTAGCGGGAACTGGCCTTCTAAGAATTGGACCTCTCCCGTGTCAGACAGGCCACAAAAAGGCAGATACAGATGCCCGAGAGGCAGACAACAGCCCCAGGGCTCATACAGGCCCAAACAATGGGGTGCTTCTACCTCCAAAAGCGGAAAAGACAAATCACAGCCATATAGGAAACAGTTCCAATGACTTCCCTCTGCTAATGCCAAGCATTTATCTTTTGGCAGCACCCTTAGGGGGAAAACTAGCACTTTTTTCACAAAATTGGCACATGATCACCCAGGACAAATGGGTCTTAAATGTAGTTTCTCAGGGCTACAGGTTCCACCTTCACACTCTTCCAAATGCAAAAGGTATGCCAGACCTGCCACACAATCAAACAAGTTTCATCTCTCATGGACATGAGGGGCTATTCAGCCAGTGCCTTAACAAGAGCAGGGACAAGGATTTTACTCAAGACTTTTCTTAGTACCAAGAAAGGATAAAGCATGGAGACCAATTCTGGATCTGTCTATTCTAAATACTTTTCTGGACGTTCCGAAATTCAAAATGTTGACTCTGCAGCAGCTTCTGCCCATGCTGGGCAAGAAGGCTTGGCTTGTAACTTTGGACCTCAAAGAGACATACCTGCATGTCCCAATCAGACAATCTTGCAGAAGATACCTCAGATTTATAGCTGGCTCAATGCGCTACCAATTCTCTGCACTGCCCTTTGGCTTATCTACTGTGCCCAGGGTCTTCACAAAATGCCTGGTACCAGTAATTGCATTTTGCAGACAAAGAGGAATTCAAATATATCCCTACTTGGACAACTGCCTTATTCAAGCAGAGACCAAAGTAATTATACTAAAGCATCTGGCGTTTGTAAAGATTACTAATTTGCCTAGGGTACACAGTTAACAAAAAGAAATCAAAACTAGTACCCTTTCAAGGGATAATATTCCTGGGTGCAAGCTTAAATACAACTGCCCAGATGGCTTATCTCACACCAGACAAACAAAGGCAACTGACTTTATTTTGAAAGCATGGCAAGAAAGACCCAGTTATCTGCAAGAAAAATTCTGCAGGCTCTGGGCTACATAGCCTCCTGCATTCTGCTAATTCCATATGCAAGACTGCATATGAGGAAACTACAATGGTATCTAAAAAGTGTTTGGACTCAACATTGCCACAGCCTGGAATCAATAATTTCACTCATTCCCTGCCCGACAACAGGAGTTTCGATGGTGGGCACAGGCCTGTCACCACAACAAGGGACAGCCATTCACTTTACCCACAGCCAGGCAAACACTAACAACAGATGCTTCAGATTATGCCTGGGGGGCGCCCACATGGTAGGAAAATGTATTCAGGGCACATGGTCCCCAAGCCAAAGGCATCTTCACATCAATCAAAAAGAGATGCTAGCTGTACAAAATGCCCTGACAGCCTTCAAGGACCTACTTCATCCAGGACAACTGCTGATAAAGACGGACAACACCACAGTCATGTGGTACATAAACAAGCAGGGGGGCACACATTCCTACCCCCTCTGCAGACAAGTCATGATTTTGTGGAACACAACATTGACTTACCAAGTATACCTGCAAGCACAATTCCTGCCAGGAAAAACAAATGCACTGGCAGACGAACTAAGCAGAAACCTCATGGACCCTCACGAATGGAAACTAGATCCACAAATCTTCAGCATGATAACAAGGAAATGGGGATGCCCAGACATAGATCTTTTTGCCTCCCCTCACAACTGCCAACTTCAAAGATTCTGCACAAGGACTTATCACAAACAAGCATGGAAAGTGGATGCTTTGTCATTCAGCTGGAACAACCTTACAGTACATGCCTTTCCTCCACTGCCTCTCCTCCCCAAGGTACTCCTAAATGTCAGACAAGAGAAGCCACAAATGATACTGATTGCCCCGGATTGGCCTCGCCAGCACTGGTACCCAATCCTAAGGAGCTTGTCTCAAGGCCCTGCCTGGGCATTGCCTCAAATTCCTCATTTACTGACCCAGCAAAACAATCAGATCCTGCACAGCCATCTCAGAATCCTAAATCTAGCTGCATGGCAGATGGTGTAACCATTCAGAATACACCTCTCTCTAAAGTGGTTATGGATGTTATTTTGGAGGCAAGGAGGCCCAGCACCAGGAAATCTTATGCAGAAAAAATGGAAGAGATTCTTTGCTTTGAACCAGGCACAAGAAATTGACACGCTTGTACCAAATATTCCTCAGATTTTACAATAGCTGACTGAGAAGCTGGACAAAGTCCTATCCTTCTCATCAATTAAGATCCATGCCATTTCAGCTCATTACAATACAGAACCACCAATTTTTTTCACATCCATTGCTTAGGCAGTCCCTCAGGGGGATCAAAAACATAAGACCCCCAAGGAGAGCACCAATACCTGCATGGGACCTCAATTTTGTCTTGGAAAAACTCACACTGTCTCCTTTTGAGCCAGCCAATACAGCGGAGATAAAATTCTTATCATGGAAAACAGCTCTGCTCCTAGCAATAACTTCAGCAAGAAGAGTCTCAGAGCTACAGGCATTAATGGCTGTGGAACCTTTTATTATCTTCCATCTGGACAGGGTTTCTCTAAGGACAAACCCAACATTTATGCCTAAGGTTGTGTCCAGTGTGGCTCTTAACCAAACCATTCATTTGCCTACTTTTTATCCAAACCCACAGAATAAAGGGGAGAGACTTCTGCATTCTTTGGACATACACAGACAGCTACGCTTCTACTTGGACAAAACTAAAGCTTTCATAAAGACTGAGCAACTTTTAGTGGCATGTGCTGCAGGATCACAAGGAAAGGGCTATCTCAAAGCAGACTATTTCAAAATGGATAGGACACTGCATTCGTTTCTGCTATTCACAACATGGCAAATCAGTGCCTAAGGGCATTAGACCACATTCTACCAGGGCAGCAGCCTTCCTCAGAGGAGTACCAACCAAGGATATTTTGGAGGCTGCAACTTGGACTTCAGTGCACACTTTTACTAAGCACTACCACTTACCTCTTTACTCTAAATCCAGAGCAAGCTTTGCCACTGCAGTTCTGCAGGACCTTATAGCCACTCCTAATTCTATTTAGACCCAGCTGCCCTACCTCAGCTTTGGGATTCAACCAAAGTGTAATGACTGCAACAGTAAAACACGATGAACATAGTACAGTTGTGTACCTACCATAAATGTAGATGTTCGAGTGTATTCACTGTTGCAGTCCAGGTTACCCACCCAACATATACCACCTTCTTTGCTGGGACTTATCTGTACTTCTCTGTCCTATACAACATATGTGGTGTATTTTCTTGTAGATGAAGGTATTGTTTATGTTAGTGCATGCTTTTATAAGCAATGTTTTTTTAGCCTACCCTTTTGGTGGCACCTGACATTTGGGGCAAGAAAAACTGAAGAAAATGGCGTCGGCTGCATCTTTTATACCCCTGGTGCTCTGACGTTAGGGAAGAGGCGACAGCAACCAACACCGGACCAGGACTTTGGAATTCAGGCCGACTGCGGGTAGCCTGCCAGCAGGATAACCCAAGTGTAATGATTGCAACAGTGAATACACTTGAACATCTACATTTATGGTAGGTACACAACTGTACTTTTTGTTTATCCACTGAGTGATCTGTTACTGACCGGCCTTACTACTCATGAGGGGGGGAATAAAATCTCCTAAATGTTGCTTAGCTATTATAACACTTTCCAGGCAGGCACATCCATTTGTCACTGCACAAAGGGAGGGGGGGGATCATTCCTGCAGTGGTGACTAATTGTCCTATTGCAAGACCTGGTGTTTTTATCCCTTTTAAGTCTCCAGTCTCAGGAATGCTGTTTGCATTGAGTTTAGCAACATTAGACCCATTTTCTTGCCTGCCTTTGGCACACTTTGTCGTCCACAGTCGTGGTTAAGTTTTATTTCTCCAGTCTGTTCTGGAGGCCAGGTACCATTGGGAAGACTTCTCCTTAGATTAGACTTTCATCCATTTGATCTTTCAAGTGACCCAAATTCATTTTTGAACCTAGATCACCAACATCACACTCAGAAGCACTGGTTTTGCAGTACATTGACCAGCTCCTCTCAACACCCTTTTCCTAGTGTAACTAATTGTGTTTACTTATCACCTCATCGTGTTGTTTGTTTCAGAGCAGCCAGAGGCGAACAATATTGGAAATGCTACATGGATTTATAAAGCTTCAGCAAAAGTGGTTACAGGATTTGGAAGGTAAGAAACCGTGCAGTCTTTAATTTTTTTACATCAGACTCCTGTGATCTATGGTTATTACTAGGGTGTGTATCTTTGTTTAGATATTCGTGTTAAAGTAATTTCTCTTGTTTGTATTTCTTGTGTGCATCTACATAATGGACCAGTATAAGCAGCTTTCATACAGAGTTCTGTGTCTGTAAAACAGACAATGACAGGAGTTGTTAATGCTTGTGCAAACTGGGCTTGCTTATGCATATGCAGAAAATATGGAAAAAAAAGAATATAGTAATTCCAAACATCAGCATTGGTTTTTGATGGATTTTACAAGTTATTCAGCTGGCATAATAAATACTGCTTTTATAGAACTAGTTTATTTTAGCTATGAGCCCTTTCTTATTTGCAGTGGTGATGGACAGGTTGACAGACGAGATCAGACAGGAGTCCCCGTGGACTATGATGTTTGCAGATGACATTGTGATATGTAGTGAGAGTAGGGACCAGATTGAGAATACCCTGGAGAGGTGGAGATATGCTCTAGAGAGGAGAGGAATGAAGGTCAGCAGGACCAAGACAGAATATATGTATGTGAATGAGAGGGAGGATAGAGGAATGGTGAGGATGCAGGGAGTAGAGTTGACGAAGGTGGATGAGTTTAAATACTTGGGATCAACGGTTCAGAATAATGGTGAGTGTGGAAGAGAGGTGAAGAGAGTACAGGCAGGGTGGAGAAGAGTGTCAGGAGTGATTTGTGACGCACTAGAACCAGTAAGCATGAAAAGGATGGTCTACAAGAGGGTAGTGAGACCAGCTATGTTATATGGATTGGAGACAGTGGCATTGACAAAATGGCAAGAGTCAGAGTTGGATGTGGCAGAGTTAAAGATGTTAAGATTTGCACTGGGTGTGACAAGGATGGACAGGGTTAGGAATCAGTATATTAGAGGGTCAGCACAGGTTGGACAGTTTGGAGACAAAGCCAGAGAGGCAAAATTGCATTGGTTTGGACATGTGCTGAGGAGGGATGGTGGGTATGTTGGAAAAAGGATGCTAAGGATGAAGCTGCCAGGTAAGAGAAAAAGTGGAAGGCCTAAGATAAGGTTTATGGATGTGGTGAGAGAGGACATGCAGGTGGTTGGTGTGACAAAGCAAGATACAGAGGACAGGAAGAAATGGAAACAGATGATCTGCTGTGGCGACCCCTAATGGGAACAGCCAAAAGAAAAAGAAGATAGAACTAATTTATTTTTAAACAAGCCACAGTAGAACAAGTTGAAGCATTTGATTTTTTTTTTGAAGGTATGATCAAGCAGATCTTAACTTCGTAGAACCTGTTGTCTGTAGGGGTTATTGCTTCTGGTGAAGCATTCTCAAGCAGTTACATTGGCTGCTATATTCCCTGATAAAGATTCACCATCATTTTCATTGAGAGGACTATTAGGGAATGTAGGTGCCAGATATTGTTTGATATGATATTTGGGATGCTGCATTAGGTCTGCTGTTAGTATGACCTTTTTCCCCTTCAGTTTGCCTTTTTCTTTAATATTCCTGAAGTCATAGGTATGCCACCCCTCCATGCCACTTTACCATAATGTTAATTGACATCCAGCTGATGTCCTTCAAGGATGCATCTGCAGTCATAACATATGGGTTGTCCTGCCTCAGGCAGCCCTTCGGTCGGCCGGATTCCAAAGTCTGGGTCTGGCCTCGGCTGATGTCGCACTTTCCCCGACGTCAGAGCTTCTGGGGTATAAAGGCATCAGCCGACGCCATTTTCCTCTGTCTTTCTTGCCGCGCGGTGCCCGAAGCAGAAGCTGTTCGCAAGTGCCGGTCGGTCAGATCCAGAGATTTCAGCTACCAAAGACTTCGAAAAAAGCTAAGTACCCCGTTGGGGACTCTTTCTTGCCTCAGCCGATGTCAGACAAAGTAAATAATTGTTTAACTTGTGGGAAACAAATACCTCATAAGGATTTCCATTCTTTCTGCCTTCCTTGCTTAGGCCCAGACCACGACGTATCAGCTTGTTTAGCCTGTGCCTCCTTCAACCGACGGACTCTTAGACGTCGGTCGGAGTTTGCAGAGGAATTTTTTGGAACCTCTTTTGCTTATAAAATGCCGTCGGAGACTCCGACTTCGCATATGGTCAAAAAACGCAAGGAAAAGGACCGACACTCGCGGCCCGCGGTTTCGGCTGAAACCACGGCTAGGTCTACTGCGAGTGTCTCGGTTTCGGCTGAAACCGAGTCCACGGTTATTACTACTACCGAAACCATACCTCCGACCACCGAGGCCAGAGAGGCCCCGGCTGAGTCGGCTTCAGAATTCCCTACTGAAGCTAGTGCTCAAGAGTTGTCCGACACCATACCTTTGGACATTTCTACCCCTGCACGTGGGGCAGCTAGGCCCCCAGCTTCTATGTCTATTAAGGCCTTTTCCAGGGCTAAAGCTGCCAAACTTTCAAAAGCTTTGCCTGCCAAATCTACTTCCCAGAGGCCTTCCTCTAGTTCTCAGATTCTCAGTCTTGCTGAGGACCTCATATCCTTAATTAGGGGTGCCCAACCTCACCCAGACAGGGCCTCCCAACCTCCTCCAGACAAAAGGCCCAGGACTGATCCCTCTCATCCTCTCTCCTCAGATTACTCCACGGATGGATCTGATTTATCAGACCATCAGGAAGGGGCCTACTTGCCTTATGAGGATTCAGATGCAGAAGATTCTATTCCTTCGGCCTCCCCACCTGAAGAATTTTCCTTTGGGGAAACTTTACACTCCATGAGGGAGCACTTTCAATGGCAGGGTCAGGATTTCTCTGATTCTAGAAAAAGATTAAGGACCTTTTTTGCATTTGCCCCAGCATAGGCCCTTAGCCATACCACCTGTTCTTACTGTAATTGATGATGTGTACAATGATGTCAGTACTGCACCTGATTCTCTTCCCCCGGCCCCTGCCAAACCTGACAGATATTACAGGGTCCCGGATTCACATTTCCACCTGTATAAAGCCCATGCTGCAGACCCAGAAACTATTTCTCAGGGCCCTAAAGGGGTTGCAGCTGCTACTGCCAAAAATCCCCTACCCTCTGAAAGAGAGTCTAGAGCATTAGAGAGATGGGGAAAAAGGTTTATACATCTGCTACTCTTTCTGCCAGGGCATTAAACTGTCAATTCCATATGATACAGTACCAAGAATTTTTGTTAGATCAGCTGAATAAGAAGCTTTCTTCTCCTGAACCTTTAGACCGTAAATCCCTTCAGGATTTGGTACACAACTCTCAGCAGGTCAGTAATCATTTCTTAAAATGTGGCTATGATGCACTGGAGGCTTCATTTAGATCAGCTATGACTGGGGCAGTAATTTGTAGGCATGCCTGGCTGAAGGAGCAATCTTTGCCAGACCATGTCAAGGCTAAACTCCTCGATGCTCCAATGGAGAAACAAAATTTATTTGGCTCACCTGCACAGGAGATTCTAAAGAAGGTGGAAGAAAAAGCAAAATCTGTGCAAACAGTAAAGGAATTCCTGCAGGTCCAACCTCCGAGGTTCAGCAGAAACTGGCCTACAAAGAATTGGTCCTTTCCAGACACCTCCGGAGCACAGAGGGGCAGGAACAGACGCCCTAGAGGCAGAGGTCAATCAAAGGGTGCCTACAGGGGCCGTCAGTGGCAGCCTGCCAACCAGAGGAGTAGTGCCTCAGCTACAACTACAACCACTACCACAGGACAGACCCAATGACTTGACTCTGATTCCGCCTACCAGGGATCAACTGGAAGCTCCCTTGGGTGGAAAGCTGGCTTGATTCTCGAAAAACTGGCATTGCATTACAAAGGATACATGGACATTGCAAACAATAGACAAAGGATACAGGTTTCACTTCCACACTTTGCCAAAAAGGGGCGGAATGCCAAACCTTCCACCAAACCAGAAGGCAGAGGCTTTAAATCAGCAATTTACTTCAGATGAAAGCTATAGAAAGGGTACCACCTATAGAACAAGGCCAAGGATTTTACTCCAGATTATTCCTTGTACCAAGAAAAGAAAACCAATGGAGGCCTATTCTCGACCTGTCCGCACTGAACACATATCTCATTGTGCCAAAATTCAAAATGCTGACCCTACAGCAACTTCTTCCCATGTTGGGCAAGGAGTCTTGGCTGGTGACTAGATCTCAAGGAGGCATACCTGCACGTCGCTATCCGACCAGATTGCAGAAGACACCTCAGATTTCTTGCAGGATCAGAGCATTATCAATTCTCAGCATTGCCCTTTGGTTATCTACTGCGCCCAGAGTATTCACGAAATGCCTGGCATCAGTAATTGCACATTGCAGACTTCAGGGAATTCAAATTTATCCATACCTAGATGACTGCCTAATACACGCGGACAACAAGAAAAAATTGTTAAAGGACTTGGCCTATGTCATACACCTGCTACAGGCCGTGGGATACACAGTCAACATCCAAAAGTCAAGACTAGTGCCATCCCAAAGGGTAACCTTTTTGGGTGCGGATCTGGACACAATCACTCACGTGGCTTTTCTCACAGAAGAAAAACAAAAACATCTTCCAGATTATTTCATGATTTTGACAAGACAAACTCAGCTTACTGTAAGGAAAGTCCTGCAGGCCCTGGGTTACATGGCATCCTGCATAATCTTGATTCCACATGCCAGGCTGCATATGAGGAAATTGCAATGGTACCTAAGGAATGTATGGTCTCAACACAGTCACAGTCTAGAAACCATGATACCAATCTTTCCATGCCTTCAAAAGGAATTCCTGTGGTGGGCTCAGGCCTGCCAGTCCAACAGAGGGTTGCCTTTCAACAAACCAAACACAAGGCAGACCATCACCACGGACGCCTCAGACCAAAGATGGGGAGCACACATGGAGGACAAATGTATCCAAGGCCTATGGCCTCAAGGGCAGCTAAGCATGCACATAAACCAAAAGGAAATGCTGGCAGTGAGGCATGCAATCGAGGCTTTCAAACCATTCCTCCAGCAAGAACATCTGTTAATAAGGACAGACAACACCACGGTCATGTGGTACATAAACAAACAAGGAGGCACACATTCCTACCCTCTTTGCCGGATGGCAATGAATCTGTGGAACCTATGCCTGAATCTCAATATCCAGCTTCAGGCCAAATTCGTACCAGGAAAAGAGAATTCACTAGCAGACAGTTTAAGCAGAACTACCACGGATGCACACGAATGGATGCTGCATCCAGACATCTTCAAACTCATAACAAAGAAATGGGGAATGCCAGAGATAGATCTATTCGCCTCCCCACTCAACCACCAACTGAAGAAATTCTGCTCAAGGACATACCACCCACAAGCCTGGAGGGTGGACTCTCTCTTTCAGCTGGAATGCCCTAACAGTATATGCCTTTCCACCTCTCCCATTGATGTACAAGGTTCTACTGAAGATCAGGGAGGAACAGCCAAAGGTGATACTAATAGCTCCGGACTGGCCAAGACAACACTGGTATCTGCTACTGAGAAACATGTCTCAGGCGAACTCATGGCCTCTTCCCCTATGGCCTCTTCTTCTAACGCAGAACAATTTCAAGACCCTGCATCCAAACTTGAAAACATTGCAACTAACTGCCTGGAAAATTCCTTAAAACCAAACCAAACTGTTTTATCTCAGAGGGTGAAGGACATTATCTTGGAGGCTCGCAGACCTTCCACAAGGAAGACATACTCAGCTAAATGGAAGAGATTTCTCATTTGGAGCACATCAAAGGGCACAGATGTCGCACATCCTAGAATACTTAGCAGAATTGTTCCACAATGGCCTGTCTTATTCTTCCATTAAGATTCATGCTTCAGCAATTTCAGCAGAATACAATATGGATCCACCTATCTTCTCTCACCCTCTTCTCAGACAATTTTTGAGAGGGATCAAAAATGTCAAACCTCCAAGGAGACCCCCTCTACCTGCATGGGATCTCAATTTTGTACTGGAAAAATTGACACTACCTCCTTTTGAACCAGCAGCATCAGCAGACCTACAGTTTTTATCTTGGAAAACTGCCTTTCTTCTGGCAATCACTTCAGCAAGAAGAGTATCCGAGTTACAGGCATTCATGGCAGTGCAGCCTTTTCTTATTTTCCACCAGGATAGAGTGTCACTGAGAACCAATCCTACTTTCATGCCAAAGGTGGTATCCAGGGTATCCTTGAACCAAGCTATTCATTTGCCTACGTTCTTCCCTAACCCACAGAACAAAGGAGAAAAATTTTTGCACACCTTGGATATACACAGACAACTACGCTACCATCTGGACAGAACTAAAACCAACAGAAAAACTGACCAACTTTTTGTAACATATGCAACTGGGGTGCAAGGAAGAGCAATTTCCAAACAGACAATTTCAAAATGGATAGGAAATTGCATTCGATTCTGCTACTCCTTTCATGGAAAGACAGCTCCTGAAAATATCAGGCCTCATTCCACAAGGGCCACAGCCACCACTACAGCTTTCCTACGAGGGGTGGCTACCAAGGACATTTTAGAAGCTGCTACTTGGAGCTCCGTGCATACATTTGCCAAGCATTACAATCTACCTTTATACTCCAGATCCCGAGCAGGGTTTGCAACTGCAGTTCTGCAGGGGATCTTAACTACACCATCCTTAGCTTAGTACCTCCTCCCCCAGTTTGGCTATGGTATTCTACCCATATGTTATGACTGCAGATGCATCCTTGAAGGACATAGTACAGTTTTGTACCTACCATAAATGTAGATGTCCAATAGGTATGCATCTGCAGTCAGGATTACCCACCCTCCTTCCCCTCTGTGGTATTCCTAGGGTGCTTACCCCTCTTTCAGCTAGCTGGGGGAATCTATTATGGTGTATTTGTTTTGTTTGTATATATAATTTGCTACTGTTTGGAACTTTTCAGCATTTATCCAAATTTAGCCTTCCTAGAGGGCACCTGGCATCTGGGGCAAGAAACACTGAGGAAAATGGCGTCGGCTGGTGCCTTTATACCCCAGAAGTTCTGACGTCGGGGAAAGTGCGACATCAGCCGAGGCCAGACCCAGACTTTGGAATCCGGCCGACCGAAGGGCTGCCTGAGGCAGGACAACCCATATGTTATGACTGCAGATGCATACCTATCAGACATCTACATTTATGGTAGGTACAAAACTGTACTTTCTGTTGCTCACACTGTTAGATTAGTTGCAGAAAAGTTCCAGTGTGCAGTACCTAAAAACGTAAGCTATTAGAATGCAAAATATTCATGTTGCTTCATTGCACAGCCAGTTGCCAGAATGGCTTTGTCTTATACTTGGCAGGAGTGCCTGAAGTAAGATGCTGACATATTTGCCAACATTTTGGAGAGGGAGAGAAACTTATGACCTGCCTTGGATCTGATAAGATGGCAGGAATTGAGTACCCCAGTATGTGATTTGTTGGCAGGGTCTGTGGCACAGAACCTTCCCCTCATGTGTATGACAGGGCAGTATCTTATGGCTACAGAGACAAAAGGCAAACACTGGTAACACTCTCCTGGAGGTGGGTATGTCTTCATAATGGCCTGACAGTGACCTCACTCTTGACTTGTGACTTTGACTTCTGGCCATGTCCTGCCTCCACAAATGATGAAGGGTCCTGTAAGTACTACGCCACGAGCAAACATCTTAGCATCGTCATTTTCTTGGTTGAGTAACCAAGAGGACATCTGCAACTAGCCTGCTTCTGGGGTGTCGTCCTTCTAGACCCCTGACTGGAAGTCCGTGAATGCATTGTGGGCCATGGATTTTTCTCCTTAAGCCTCCCCTAGGTCTGTTAGGGCTTGATGATCCAGACTAAATTATACTGGGGTATTCTGTGCCAGGATTTGCTGATTCAGCCTTGAATTTCAGGCAGCTGTTTGATGGCACCTGGTCTCGTGGATACAAAAGCACACCCTTGGGGAGTGCAATCTGATGATAGTGCTAGGTCTGGCAAAAACCTCACCTGTTCTTGTGTCATCTTTAGTTGGTACACTGGACTGTGTAGTGCTGCATCACTCAGCCAAGTTGTCATCCCATTCACACACTCAGTGTGGCACATTTTGACCATATCTGAGTCCACCGAAGCTGGGGCTGATGTGCAGAGCAGTTCTCCCTTTTTTGCATGTTTACTGGAAATTAAAATTAGAGGACTCGCATATTCTTACCTTTGAGACAGGGATAACAGAACTTCTACTTCTGTTTTGGAGGAATCCTCAGGCTCAGGAAGTCTGCCATTTTCTGATATGTGACCTTGATTCCTTCCCCCAGGAATATTTCAGTGAATATCTGGAAAGAAAGGAGAAGAAACCTGAGGTTATTCAGCATATGAATCTTGTGCTAGTGTATGTCATTTCTGCAAACCAGCAGCATCTGGATGTTGACAGTTTTACTCCTAAGAAAACTGGTGCTGTCTACAAGCCCCTGGTTAAATATAGTGAGATCTTTCTGGACGTCCTTGAACTGAATTCTGTGTACTGTCTTAGGTCCCAGTGACCACAGCACTTTGGGGCTTCACCATCAGGTAAGGAGTTTAAAGCGCTGACTATGATAAATAAGATGGGTGTTCTCTTCCACGTTGTTTCTTTTCAGGTCCCTTCTCTGTTTCACCTCTTTAGAGTTTAGTCTTCCTTAATGGTTCAGCCACTGGAAAAAAAAGTCAGACTTGAGTCTCAACTCAAGAAGGAGCTGATCAAGAACCATGTATGGCACATCCACTATGGACGACTGGCATGTAACTCACTGTAGTTTTGACTGTGGTGATACTTGTCTCGAGCAATGGTCTTGGGTATGTTCTTGTATAGCATGCTGTAGCTCAGGTTGTGCTTCTTAAATGATGAGTGCAGACAAGATAATTCTGGATGAAAGTCTTTAAATGTGGAAATGAGTGATCTTCTTCAATAACTCTGTGGTTGAACCCTCATGGCACATCCATTTCTTCTATGTCTTTCAAGGTTTCCAAGAAGAAGCCCTCTTAACTCATCAGTCACTCTCTAATTTGCCCAATTCTGACTAATGTCAAGCGCAGACTGAAGAGGCATTTTTTTCTGACTTTTCCTCAGCTTGGACAGCCTGCACCAAGTACCACTGGGTTTTTGACACAGTCTCAAGTGGTCACATCATGGAATTGTTAAACCCTTCCCCAGAAAGAGATGTATTTTGAAACTAGGATTTTACTTAAGAACACTTAGGCATGCCCTGACTGTTCTTCAGTTGGGCCATTAAAATTGTTCTTGCATAGAAATGAGGCTGAATGTTACTCTTGCTGCTTCTTAGATACCAAGGAGGTGGACACATTTGCCCAAGCTGGGCATCCATGTTTTCTAGATGCACATTTAGTAAATCACATACTAGATGATGACCTCCAGGGATTGTACTCTCCACGTGTTTCCTAGTCTCTGGATAGCTCCCAAGTCTGAGTTCAAGATGGAGGTGTTTAAGGTGCTCTATGTGGCTTATACAGTGGGCTTTCAAGTTGCACACTGTAATTTCGAATTACTGATGCTGTGATTAGGTCTAAAGGCTGTAATGAGTGCCTGACTCATTTTCCCCTCCTGTTACACAGGTAGTCTATCTTGGATAGTCCCATTTTTGGAATGCACTGTTTGCATTTGCCCACCATTTACAGGACTTAATAAATGACATTTTGAAGAGGAAGCTTTCCCTCTCCACTGTAGAGACCCTTTATGAGCGCCTTCTATCTTCTAGATCTTGCCAATCCTCTCAGAAGGAAGGGCTTTCCTCACAAAAAGAGGAGCATCATTTGTTTTTTCTCCTTCTGCTTTTGTGCCAAAAAATGGCTCAAAAGTTGTAGTCCAAGTTGTCAGTTAGGGATGTCCATTGTGTATGTCTGCGTGTGTGGGGAGGGGGTTTGGTCTCTAAGTTTGTCCTACTTTGGCAAGCCTTCATGAAGGACCAGTAGGTGCTTGATGTCATGGATGATCCTGACCTACAGTAGTTATGTCTCTGCAAAAAGAGCTTTGCTTAGAGACCACATCACGTCAGAGCTTTTGGGACAGGCCCAACCTCTACCTGTTAGATGGGGCTTTAGGGAGGGGACCCGCCTTCTAAATGCAGATTCTACCATCTCTTGTTCCGTTTTACCAAGGAACAGGACAGTATGACTTTCACAGCATGGGCGAGGACACAGCAGAAGATCTAATGTCATCTTGGCTTGATGGCCTTCATGACCTTTGTGCACATTTCACGCTCCTGGTGATATAACTGCTTAATGGATTATGAGCTGTCAGTGGCTACAGAGTCAAAACATGCTTATGGATGCTCTCTTGGTGCCAGACCCTATTGATAGCCCTTAAAATGGTTGATATTCAGGACCAGTCTTTCCTTCCTGCAGCACAGTTCCTGAAAAGGGATGCTCTCTAATAGGATGATGAGGTTTATTTAGCTCCTTCTTAGTTCAGGGGAAGTGTTTTCATGGGTGAGGAGGCTCCCTGTTAATCATCTGAAGTGACATGCACTCCATCCTGACTTGGTGGGAGTTTGTATCTCCTATACTTGTCCTGATCCAGTCCAAGAGCCATGCATTGTGTGGTACCTAAACAAGTAAAGCCAGATACAGTCTATCTCAGTGTTTAGAGTGCTGATGCCATTTTGGCTGTTAGCCTTGAGTTGAGACATCACCCTCTTAGTAGTTCACATCCCAGTTAACATGAATGTGCTGGTAGACTCTCTTGAGACAGGCTACTCCGGGAATTATGTATTTGTGGTCCCTGTCTAATGCAGATCTTCTAGGAAGGTTTGGATAGCCGACTCTTTGGCTTATGTAAGAACACTATTCTTCCTCTGTTTTGTTCATTGTAAAATGAGAAGAGAAGATTGTGGTTAATGCAGTCTTCATTCCATTCCAGAGGAGTGTCCTCTGTATATCTTCCCACCATTTTTCCTGTTTTTGCTTTTAATCGCAAACCTCAGGAAGGACTAAACTTGTACTTGTCATTGCTTGAAAGCAGAGAAGTGCATAGTTTCAAGTCTTCAGATCTCTGGCACTACAGAAGATCCTCCCAGGAAAAGCCAAGGATGCTGTGAAGTTCATATTTATGGGCAACAACTAGCTCTGTCATAAGGCCTGGTTGTTGCTGAAGACCCTCCGATCTCACCAACTTGTATATGTGGGGTTTTGGAGACATTTGAAGTTACTAAGAAACCTTACTCCAGACAGATGTACTCTACACAGTGGAAGAAGTTGTCCTGGAGAGAATTATGTATCTTTTGCTTTCCATTTCAAGTCAGTATGCAAGTGATCGTGACTTATTGCAGGCATCTGCATGATTTTGATCTCTATTTCACTTCCGGCTGCAAGTATCACCTAATTTTTGTCCATCACAGCCTTGTGGGGATCGCCTTGATTGGTCAGACAATTTCTTAAAGGTGTTCTATGCCTCTTTCCTTTGGCGAACCCTTCTTTTCAATGAGATTTTAACTTTGATTGATAAGCTTACCTGTTCTTGTTTTAGGAGTATTGAAGCCTGTCTCCTGAAAAATGCTTTCCCTCATGACCATCACCTGTCATCTCAGCATCTTGGAACTTCAAGCTCATATCTGTAGGGAGCCATAGCTGGTCTTTTGCAAGGATAGGGTGCCCCTTAATCCCAATCCACCTTTCCTCCCTAAAATGTCAGAATTCAGTCAGTGCATTCATCTCCTTGTTTCCTTTCTACGAGCAGAAACTAGTAGAGACGGAGAGCCCTTAGCAATATGGATGTGCACTGCTAGCTCAAATACTGGCTGTGAATTGAATGCACAAGTTTAGGAAGACAGAACAGCAATTGGGGAGCAAGTTGTTTGTAAGTGGATACATGCTAAGTTATCTTTTGCCATCAGGTGGAAAACAGCTGAATAATAATTTTGTTGAAGGTCATTCCACAAGAGGTATGGCTGCATCCATTGTTTACTTCAAAAATTTCTCATTGCAGCCATTTGTACAACTGATATTTGGCTTTCAGTTCACATTTTCACCGATTGTTATTGCTTGAACCATAATTCCAAAAGTCAAACCTACCTCATTATTTCAAGATGTCCCCTTTTGACCTTTTCCTGTTGGCCATCTTTAGCTTCTTTCTAAGTTGCTATAAACTCACTGTGGTCCGCAGTGTTGGATATATCTTCACTTGTAGAAAGTACATTCACTTGGTAGTTGAATGTGAACTCGTACACTCATGGCTTAGAGGATTGCTGGCCTAGTGTATCTAGCAAGTGATGTAATAGTTTGTGTTGATGTAGGGCAGATGTGCTTTTAAGTAGAAATGCAGAATTAGAGGGGAAGGAAGGATAAACCTGATCATAAACCCACTAAGGGGGGTCCTTTAATAGACCAACTGCTTCTGTAAGAATACATCTGTTGTGGTTGTTAGCTACATAACAAAAACTTTCCATGTTTTGCATATCAGTAACTTCCACCCCTTATTGTGCATTCTTTGAGTAGTTCTTGCTGGTCATACAGTGCATCTTGAATTTCAGTCAGACATAAGAAGATGCTGCAGCTCTCCAAGTACATGCAAATTTAGATTTAGCAGAATTTATTTTCATGAACATAAGTAGGGATGCCAGACTTTTCCACATAGGTACTGGGTTTGTAAATCAGCTACTAAAGAACAATTTTATAACTTTGGAACGTGTATTTTTTAAGAAACTCAGGCGATTTGATGCGTTTTTATGGTAAAACAAATATAGGCCGTGATAGCTGCATGCAGCCAAATCGTTTAAGGTGGGAAGTTAAAGCCATATACAAATGCTGTATAAACTGATTGGCAACATCTGAAGTATGTGGAATTGTCATGTGGCTTCTCTAACCATTGTTGTTTTACACAGAGGTAGATGCTCTTTGATCTTTCAGGCACTTTGTATATAGCCACCTTTGATGTTTGGGGCAGGTTGCATATACATGATTTTTTCTGTGTATTCTTAATGCAGTTATTACTTAAGGGAACTCTGCCACAAGCCAAGGTTCAAAGTACAGATAGATTTTCAGAGTTGGACATTCTCCCCTCTTCACCTGGCTCATCTCACCTTACCATGGATTTCTTCATGTGCTTGGTATAAAGGTGATGTCTACCAATCTCACAGTGATTTTTTTTTCTCACCACAATGCATTCACTGAGTACACATTACACTGGTTTGTTGATTTAGGCTTTGACCAAAAATCAGAACAAATAAAGTACTCCATTAGCCATCCATTTATTTTATTTTTTCTATAGAACCTTGGGAATCTGTGTTTTTTTTTTTTTTAAAAGACTATATAGGCATCTTTGAGACATGCACGCAGCACAGAGGAGTAGGGTTAAAACTACTAGATGTTCCATGATCATTGTGTTTATGTTTAAGTTTAGTTCATGATGCATGCTGGTTACCCAGATGGTTCTATATTACAAGATCAAAGCTTTACTTAATTGAATAAGTAAAGCTGGAACTTGCAATATCAAAACCGTAAATTGTCGAATGGCCGATTTAACCTAGGGAAACACTTTTCCTGGCCGTTCTGTGGAGTATGCCCATTTCTCCAATTTGGAGCAATCTCGGAGTTGGTATATTTAGGTAGGGGGGGCTGTGGGGGCACAGCCCCCCATTTTGGGGGGTTTGGAGGGATAAGCCCCCTACTTGATTTCAGATGTAAAGTTTTTTGTTTTTTTTTTTGATTCGGCCAAGGGAAGTGTTTCCTTTGGTTGAATCGGCCGTTCAACAAGTTTAGCTGTCGATATTACAAGATCGAGCTTTAGTTATTCAATTAACTAAAGCTTCAGTGTTAATATAGACGCACCCAGACATACCCTAGAGGAGAAGTTTCCTTTTTATCATTTTGCATGTAGAATAGCCGTAGTGGTAAGTGTTCAGCTCTGGAATTTGCCGAAGAGTCACCCATGTAACCCCAGACCTTTGCTAGAGTACCATTAAAAGTCTAGAAATCCTCACCCCAAATTAACTTAAGATTACTGCTTGTTCACATCCCCCATTTTGTCAGATAACAGAACCAGAAGTGTAACCTGTCAACAAGCTTGAGGGACAGTGTTTTTTTGGGTTATAAACACTGCTAATCTCCTGACTGGTCTGCTGGACAAAACCTACAGATGATTTGATGCCAGGAAATGTGACACCTTGAGTCACCTGGCCAAAGCTCAGTGGTAGGCTCAAGTACTTTTCTTCCCAAGGGTTCATAGCTAGTAGATCTGTTTATCAGGTCCATGTATTCATATAGATGTTGAAGTCTTGTAGGGGTCTGTCCTTGTGGTTGAAGGAATGCTCCATACGGAGCAATCTAATGTTTGCAGTGAGGCAGGTGTTTCACCAAGTGCTTGTACTCTTTTCACCCAGCACCTGGTTCATATCTGTTCCTTATCAGTCATGCAGTCAACCCCACATACATCAGCTGTTTATGCGACCACACACACTAGGAGTGTGGTAGACAGAGAAACCACATGCTATAATCTCTAAGACAGATAGTGAAACAGATCTCCTCTCCATTCTCCTCCCTTCTCATTTGGAGAAACGTTTAGGATCATCCTAAACCTAGTCAACAAACCGTAAGTGGATAAATGTTAACCATAGACTGACATATGTCCCCATTTTTTTCCTTTACAGTAATATCTGAATAAATGTCTGGATAAAAATATGCTTAAATTAATTACAAAGAAGTTTAGTCTTGTCATCTTTGGTAAACAAATCTCAGCAGCAATCCACTCTAAATTGATATGGTTGTAAGAGACCTTGGAACCTTCCTAGACAACTCACTGTCCTTTGACAGCCATGTAGCAGTGGTAGTCGGGAAGTCCTCCTGGAAATCCCAGTTAGTAAGTAATGATATCTCATCTAGCTCTAAATAAGTTATCATTCCTTTAGCCCTGATCAGACAAGCTGTGAAATAATAATGCTCATAATGGCTTTTCACTAAATCATTCCATTCCAAGTTGTAGAGATATTTTTCTTGTAGGAAGTCCCAATGTCTCTTCCGGAATGTTAGTTGTGAATAAGCACTTATACTCTGCATTAGCAGATATTGTATTCCATGTATAACCAGTTTTTTTAAAATATCTGCATTAAACTTTTTATTAGCCCTTTGACAGCTAGCCTGAGGGATTACTTAATAACATGACTTTGATTTTCCTGGTATCACAGAAAACAAAGCTGTTATGGAGAAGTCGCACTAGATGTGTGAGAAAGTAGTAGTTGAAACCCCATAATTTTTTTCATTCTTTTTTCTGTTTTTCTTTCTCCTTTGCTGTGTGTCAGTGATTTGTAGCTGACTGAAATAATTCACTCATTTTTAAAAACCTTGAGCATCTTGGATATACTGTGATTGAAAGTGCTGTTATGAACTTTTTGAGTAATATTGACTGTGGAGCTTCCTTGCACCTTCATTTTTAAAAGCCATGAATATCTTGGATATACTGTGATTGAAAGTGCTGTTATGAAATTTATGAGTAATATTGACTGTGTGATTTCATTGCACCTTCTTAAATGGTTCTGAAATGCCCTTCCATTATCATGCTGTACTACTAATTTATTTATTTTTCTTACAGATGAAAATGCTTTGGCTGTACAGAAGGAGTCGCTCTGCATTCTGGTGTTTTCTGCCCTTACAGACTGTAGTGTTCACTTACAGCTGGTTGGAATAAAGACTTTAGCTGCTTTAGGAATGCAGCAAGGTTGGTTTTTATTTCCAGTAATTATGAAATATTCTAAGACAGCTGACTTTTCTTGTGATTGTAGAGCATTCTGAAATTAGTCAATAGCCTAAGCTAGGGAGAAGTCTGAAATGATAATGTCATTCTAGAGGCAGAAAATCTTTTAGGCTTGTGTCAGACCTGAATTTTATATCTTGGCCACTTTTTTTTGTATGTACATCTCGCCTCTGCCATACAAGCCATCTAGACTCCCTATTTGAATTTGGACCATTCGCTAGTGGCAAGGACTTCCATTAGTCAGATCTGTTAGAGTGAGAGCCACTAGCAAATGGTCCAAATTCAAATAGGGAGTCTAGATGGCTAGTGGCGAGGACCTCCATTAGTCAGATCTGTTAGAGTGAGAGCCATCTGGAGGGGCTTTCATCCTGGCAGACAGCTAGTTTCTGCTCTTTCTGGAAATGACAGCTTTTAGAATTAGTTTAACCCCAGCCCCCTGAGCTGGGGAATGAGCTACTGTACATCACAGCTGGTGTCAACAATATCCTATCTATGTGAGAGCTCCCGTCCATTCACTAATGAGAGTCATTGCTGTATTAATGGCTTAGTGGACCAAATGACCCCCCCCCCCCAAATTAATGCCTATTCTGCTTCACACTTTCTCGGGGGGAGGGGTAAATGTAGATGGCATGCATCCTGCTCTGTCCAACCCTCCCCTCAGAATTGGCACACACACACTCTTCCTAGCCTGTACCATCAAGCACCTTCCTTGTTTATTTGTGTGCGTCTGTGTGTGTGTTCATTACTTGGGTAAGTGGACTGGTTCTTGGACCTTTTTCATCCACAGCCTGGGTGTTTGCCACCCCAAATTACATAAAAGTCATGTAGTTCATTTTATAGCACAAAATTACATGAAAGTCACATTTTCATTTAACGCTAAAGATTTTACAGTATTGCATGCAAGTGAACTTGTTAAAATATCGTCAAAGAGCATTACAAGTTACCAAATTCATTGCTAGAGTATTTAAACAGGGTTATGCAGGAATAAATTTATACATGAGAATTTCCACTGTGAGATAATATGTAATGTGGCATATGTTCAAAACATAAAATTTGCACAGTGAGTCCGAATAATTATGTGGTGGAACATGATTGTAGTATACTATGGATTTGGAGAACCATAAATGGATTGTAGGTGTTGCTAGAGGAAGTGGGGGCTTAGAATGTAGTGAAATGTCTATAACTTGCAAGAGATAGTGTAAAATGTGGATTATCTGAGAGGAGAACCTAGGAAAAAGGGAAGTTAAGCTGAAAAGGGACGTTGTATATGCATGAGGCGGGACTTCAGAAATTTTAGCAAGCTTGAAAGTGGCTATTTGGGGAAATACTTTTTTATTTTACATTTCATTTGATATACTTTTTCACATTTAAAGCAAAAGTGACTTGCTTGCATGTGCATTCATAAGACCTTTCAGAGCTCACTAAGAACTGGAAGCCAGCATGTGGATAGGAAGTACTTTGGAAAGATAAACAATGTTTGTGTGTGCGCCCACACAGAGGGTGTTTTATGAACACTCACACATGCATCCTAAAGTACTTGCAGTTTATACTTTACATGAGTTCATGGTACACTCAGTCTATACCTGAACTCCATACTCAAATGGCTCAGAGTTTCTAAAGGCAAAGACAGACACTATGTAGACTGAAAACCCATTTCATAATCTTCAGATTCCATGTCCACATTGGTTGCATACACAAAAAAGTTCAAAGCCTCCATAAGCCGTAATGAAAATGGAGTCTGAAGAGGAAACTGCAAGTATTCAGGAAGAACTTGTGGGCATTGTGAGTTATTTTATGTTAACAGTTTTCTAATATTTATATATTGCTGATTAAGAAGTTTGTGTATATGCATTTTTATATGTCAAGAGTAATGTATTTGGTGTGGTTTGACATGATATTCTCTTTTAGAATTTGTTGTACAGCATGTAGGAAGTAAAATATATTTGTAAACACGCATTTGTGTGCGTGTGTGTGTGTGTGTGTGTGTGTGTGTGTGTGTGTGTGTGTGTGTGTGTGTGTGTGTAAAACCCCACATTGAGTTTTTTGTATGTCTAGTAGTATGAGTTAATAGTGATGCAGAACAAATGTGCCTTTCTGAGATAGGTTGCTTTACTTATTGTTTTGCCATGTTATCATTTTTCTGTCACACTGTTTATTCAGTTGTTTATACTGTATTATTGTGATATGATACAAAATTATGCCAGTTTGTCTACAGAAGCTTGTTATTGTGATGAACAGCTTTGTTTTTATCTTTCGAAACACATCATTGGCTTTGTAAGATGTGTAATGTCTGTGGAAGGTATTCGAGAGAGCTGTAGTTCATTGTGTTCTTGCTTACATAATTGCTGTTGTGTTACTTATTTAAACTGATTTGTAGTAACCCTTGGAGCTGGACCAGCATGAGACAAAGGGGGAAAAATATCCTATGAAGTAAAGTGCTTCCTACTATAATAGATTCACTAGGTAGGGTGATGTTTACTTGTCATTTTCTTTGTGCAGCATCCCTTCTTCCCGCCTCTCACGCACACACATACTCACATGATATGTTATTGTGTGTATGCATGTACAATGCATAATTTATTGTAGCAGGTACCTGAATATGTTAATCAGAAATTCTTTATGTAAAATATTAAAAAGGCTGCACAGAGTAGAGTGCATATACACATCTCACATTGATTTGATGTATATGTACTCTGGTGGGGTCTATATCATATGTTCGTAGTTTGAAAACTTTGAACGTTAAATAATTGAATTTAAATGTTCGAAGTTTCAAACATTGAACATATGATTAAAAAAAAAAAGAAAGGGAACTTACCTGACTGTTGAGAGCTCCCCTGCACCCCCCCCCCGCTCTTTAAATATACCAATTCCGAGACCGCACTATAACATGGTAAAGGAAAGATTTCTTTTGCTGCACTGCAGTGCGGTCTCAGAGTTGGTATATTTAAAGAATGGGGGGTGCAGGGGGGCTTGCCCCTGCCTACAACAGTTAGTTTTTTTTTTTAATCATATGTTCGACGTTTGCAACTTCGAAGATTTAAATTTGATTATTTAAAATTCAAAGTTTTCAAACTTCGAACATATGATATAGATCCACTCTAGTGAAGTCCTGATAGCTGTAGTGCAATAAACTTGTACACAACTATACCACTGTATAACACTGATGAAGGTTTTTTTATTTTTTTACCTGAAAGTCTATCTTTAGCAGTGTTATCCAGTTTCTTTTTCGTTTATACTTGGAGAATTTATAAGTGAACTGTGATTTTACTCTCAATTTTGTTTTGTTTTTTTACCTTTTCTTGATTTCTGCATTCCTTTGTTTTATACAGATTATCTCAAAAGCTCCCTAAAGTCTGGCAATGACCCTTTCTACTTTCTGTTGCCTAAGTTATTGTGTTAAAAGTTTTTGTGCTCTGGAATTATCAAAATAGTTGATTAACAGCAGCCTTTTTAAACTAATGCATATTATCCAAATACTCCTTTATTTTTCCATTAACACTTTGCAATTTCTCCTTCTCTTGATATATGAGAGTCCCCTTCATTTTTAATACTTTAAACTGTGTCAGCCCTTCTAAATATTGCCCATTACCCCCCCCCCCCCAGATTTTCTGCATTATTTTATCCCAGTCCCTGCTGTCCCTGCTTAAAAATGTTTGTCTTCTGTAGTAATTCTTGATCATCTCCATTGCCTATTCCTTAAATTCTTCTCTCTGTAACATGTAAGTGGGAAAATGTCAGTGTCTCATTTTTACATCATTATCCTGCATCTTTATGTTAGTTTTTATTTGTGCATGATCTGAAACTGTTACTGGATATGTGTTAAAACTTTCAATTAAATGTACATGCTGCTGTGTAATATAATTTCTGTCCAGACTAACCATTTCTTGTACCTTGGAAAATATGTAAATTTTGTCTGAGTTCCAGTGACTGAATTCACATATTCCACGCCAAACATTCTCTTAATTTCTTAAGAAATCTACAGTCTTTTGTTATATCTTCCCTCCTTGGTCCCCCGATACATCCTTAGTATTGTGTATTAGGTTCCAGTCCTACCCATAAATATTTCTTCACAAATTTTCTTACGCTCCATGTGGCTTATCCCTCTAGATAGGGGCAGTCACCCCAAATTGACAGCTACATTCACATGCATTATCTAATCTAAAATTAAGATTACCATGCTAAAGCACGTCACAGCCTGTGCTCCCAGTTAACACTAATTGCTATTTGTTTTTTCTTATTTCTGTTTCCCTCCTAGATGTGAAAAACAACTTGTGTATGTTCAATAAACATTCAGTTTTAGCCCTAAAGAAGTGTGGTAGCTACTTTTAAATATGTAAACTAAATTGTGTATTGTTATATTAAATGCATTCAATTATTAAGGGTTCTAGTTACTTGTATAACTTATTCACTTCCCCCAGTTTAAAACTTCATTTTTTCATTGAACTGTTAGCCAGTGTATCTTTAAATGTTAATTATATTGTACCTTATCCACTTCATTTAGCAGTGTTCAGACTTCTCACGATTAGTTTCTTGCACCTGCAAGACCTGTGGTATCCAAGAAGACCAATAAATGAGTTTGCAGTATAAAAGACACTTTTGTAAATTTCACTGAGAACACACTGCTAGCCGTGTCATGACTAATTCCTTGCAGGTGTAGACTTCTTTATTGCATTATCACTTGTGACATAAGGCAAACTTGCATTTATATAAAAATAATCAAACCGTATTAATAAATTCACATTTGCAAACATTATACATCACAAATATATTTCTATATTATATAATCAAAGCAACATTACACAAGCTGTTCAGTTCCTACCTTCTCTTAAACCTCATTCCTCCTCCAAAACATATTTCTGCATTTATCGTTCCCACAATTTCCTTTTTTTTCTATGTAGTTTATTCCTACCCTTTTTTAAGATCCCACTTACTGTTCATTAATGTCTGTTACAATATTCAGTGCTTCAAGTATAGTTGGTTTGGACTTTGATTTCCAGTTTCTAGTAATTGCTTTTTGGCAGCCAACCGAATTAAACTTAACATCTAGGCAGTTCAGATCATGTATCCCAGCTGAAAAAAATCATATCCTTAGTTAAAATCATTTGCTTAACCAGTATTCCTGACAGAGTACTCAGTACTTCGTTTTTAAAGTTTGCCAACTCATTATATTCAAAGAACATATGCTCCCATTTACTTCTTTTTTTCCCCATGACACCTTCAACATTTGCCATCTACCTAAGGAAAAATTATTTAAAGTCTTCTTGGGGTGTAGAAGTATCTGTACAAATACTTCCAGGGAAAAACCCTTAATCTTCTAGATTTTGTAGCATATGTGGGAGCCATGCATATGTCCTGCTGTTGTTTTTTGTGAATTGTTTATCTAATCTCTTTTCCCAATCTTTTCTGACCTCCTCTGATTGATTCCTAGAGTTACTGTGCAATATTTTATACACCATACTAATTATCTCTTGATTAACAACAGCTTCTGTTCTAGATTCATTTAAAAACTCAATCACTGTAGGTCTTTTATTTAGGATTCCCTTATTTCTTTGTCTGTACTGTGATTTCAAACCCTGATAAGGAAGGCGAGCTCTAATCTGCAATCCAGATGTATACTTGTCCTCTTCCTATTCTGCCACTTTCCCTCTCTAATTATTAGTTCCCAGTATCTTGGTTCCTTTGCAAGCTTTCTGTAGTAAATTCCAACCCCCCACCTATTCTTTGTATGCCTAATTGCTGTTATTCCTATCAACAGAATCTCCTTTCTCCAGTCCCGTGTTGGCTTAGTTCTTAATATACTTTCTGCTACTTTGAGTATAATATTCTGTATTTCTGTTGATGTTCTCTTTAAGGATCTGCAGCTAAAATCTCACTCTTTACTTATTTCTTGAATTAACCCCCTGCTTCATCATCGTGCTTTCCACTCTGAATTGTAGCTTTCTGCATGTTATGTATATGAGCTTTAACTGTGTAGCTCTAAATTAGCCCTTGAAATCGGGTAATCCTAAACCTCGTTGTTCTACTGGGAGAATCAACTTAACCCTCTTGACTGTTTCTTTCTTCTTTTCCCAGACAGAATCCTTCAACTCTTTATTAATTACTATCCACAACTTGTCCTTTGCATGATAAAAATATTGCCTGATTTTTATATAACGCTAGAGAGACCAAAAACATTTTTACCGCTTGTATCTTGCTATCCATGTCTATAAGTAAGAGCTTTCCAGTTTTTCAGTTTTTGTATTGACTTTTGTTTAGTCTTTTCCCACATATCCTTAGTTGCCATAACAGAATCCTTTTTAATCATCACCCTCAACCCTCTTTTTACATTTTCCTGTGTGGGGTCAGGGTGTTGTGTCAACTGTCGCCATCTCTCTCTATTCAGTGCCACTCTCCTATCTTCTTTAACAGTTATGCCTGACTGCTGCAGGCCTTCTCTCACACAATCCATTTTTTCTTTGCTGTATGTTCTTGTTTCATTTTGCCATCTCCTTGTCTGTCCCAAATTGTCTTTACTAGATTGTCTGCTTTACTGCACACATGTCTGATCCACCATAATCTGTTCTGTTTAACTTTTTCTGCAGTTGGAGCTACTTTGGCTTCAGTGTGTATTCTACCACCCGTCTCAAGCACTTCATCTCCATCACTTCTAGCTTCCTCAACTGCTCTGCTTTTACTGCCCAGGTTTCTGTACCATACAGTAGTACAGGTCGCACCACTATTTTGTACACCTTATTTTTCATCTTCTTTGGCATTCTTCTATCATTTACTACACCTGACACTCTGTGCCAGTTGGTTGCAGCACCTCTGTATCTAGCGTTGATCTCATCATTCACACTCCTTCTCCTCAACCAGTCCTCCCCAGTACTTGAAGCTGTTAATCTGTTCGACTGTTTTCCCTTCTATCACAATTATCAGCTTCTTCTGATTTTCCCTGTTTTCTGTATTTTTCTGTCTTTGCCATGTGACCTGATATAGTTTCTTTGTGCCATCTTTTGAGTCACTTTCCAGAAGCTGGTAGAGTGCCTCTGTTGGCTTGTTCTTTGCTACTGCAACTCTTTTTTAGCCAACCAGTATTCTTTCCTAGCCTGATCCATCTTTTCTATCTCCCACTATTTCCTGCACTCCTCCATTTTTTTTTTAATGACTTCCTGGACTTCTGCATTCCACCACCTGCTTTCCTTTTGTACCTGAAAATCAACAACATCAGATCAAAAGTTATAGCTGAAAACTATGTACCCACCTATGAACTGATTCATCAGTATTCATACTTATGGGGACATGATAAAATTAAGTATATAATTTAGGAGTATGCCTGTAGCAGGGCTAGCCAATCAGTGGTGTAAAATATGGCTGTAGGTGATTCATTCATGTTGACCAATGTTGCCAAATGGGCATGAGTATTTGCTTTATGGTAAGTGGGATGAGGACCCAGCCTACTCTAACCTATGCCAAGGACCAATGCTAATGGGGGGTATATATATCCCTCTATTGGCCAGTGTGTGCCCACCATAAGCCTAGCAGTCCTGGGTCAATAAGCTACTGGCTGTCTGGTGTCCAGCTGCCCAGCTTGGGTTACCTGGGTTAGCTCTGTTGAGAGAGAGTTGGATATAAAACCAATCAACCTGCCAAGCATTAACTAAGAATTGCTACGCTCATTGTAGGCTCACTGACAGAATTGAGCCTGGAAGTGGATGATGTGATGATAAAGATGAGGCTCGACATCCTATGTATGTAAGAAACAAGATGGAAGGGCAATGCAGCAAAGCCAGTTGGTTTGGGATCCATAGGGTACTACACAGGAAGAGGACAGGCTAGAAATGGTGTTTGAATTGCGGTGAGGGAGAGACTTCATAAGGCAGTGAGGGATGTTATCAAAAGTAGTGACAAGAGTCATAGCAATTAGACTCCAGCCTAATGATATGAGAGTATTCATAAGCTCAGCCTATGCCCTACAGCATGGTTGTGATAGTGAGAAAAAGAGTGCATTCATACAGCAGTTGCAAGACCTACTAGATAAACAGGACAACATGAACTGGTGGTGCTAGAAGTCTAAACCTCAAAATGCACTCACTCAAGGCACTCCTAAAAATGCAGAACATCAATATCTGTGCAGTAACTGAGACCTCGTTCAAGGCTCCAGAGAGCACCCCTGCAATACCAGGCTACAACTCTTACTACACTTTTCGGCCACCAAACCAGGACCGAAACACTAAAGGTGGAGGAGTGTCCATATTCACCAAGGATATTCACACCACCAGGCTAGTTGCCCAACACAATGCGTCTGAAATTCTCCAGGTGCAACTAACACTAGGTAAGACTGCAATCCAAATTGTAGCTTGCTACAGATCCCCCACCATGCCCCAAGATTCTCACTACACCTTTCTAAACATACTGGAAAATATTAAGATATAACCAAACACCCTAATACTGGGTGATTTCAACTACCCTGCCATTAACTGGGAAAACTACTTGTGTACCGATACCTTTGCCCAACGGTTCTTGGAATTCATAAATTCCAACTCCCTGGATCAACTAATCCGTAGTCCCACCAGGGACTCCAATATCCTAGACCTGGTCATTACCAACATGGGAAATCGATGCTTCACACCTGTGGTCACCCCTTCGTTGGTCAGGTCTGACCATAAGCTAATCACCCTTAACATCCACATCCCACCCCCACCCCCCAGTAAGAAAACCTCCATAAAAAACGTCTCAAAAGCCAACTTCATGCTACTCAAGTCAGAAGTGACAAACTTCATGACACCCATGCAGACAGGAACTGAAAGTTCGACTGCTGAATCCCACACTAAGGCACTGTATGGGCACATCCACTCATGCATGAATCGTGCCATCCCAAATAGAACCAAGATGCTCTCCTCCAAAAAAAGAAAGGCAGTCTGGTGGTCCCCTGCCATAAACAAACTTTACAACAAAAGGAAGAAACTCTTGCAGAAAAGAGGAAAATCCCATGATGCAACAAACTCCCTTACTAGCCTCAGTAAGAAGCTGAGATCCCTCATAAAATCCTCCAAAACTAGTTATGAAAATAAAATTGCCAAAGATTCCAAAGACAACCACAAGGCATTCTGTAACTATGTCAAGAATCTAAATGGCAATGCTCAGATCTGCTCTGAGCTGCAACAGAATGGCATTAAATATACTGATCCCAAGGATATTGCCAATATCCTGACAGATCAATTCAGTGCCAACTTCACCCCCCTCTAACCCCCTAAACGGCCCATCTCAATACCGGAAGATTGCCAAATTTCGATAATAATGGTCACACAGGTAAAAAACGCACTCTCCAAAGCTAAGAATACAGCATCCATGGGACCAGATGACATCCCGGGCTGTGTATTAAATGACTGGCACCTCACCTAAGTGTTATGTTTAATCATAGCCTCACCTCAGGCTTCGTGCTCACTGAGTGGTGCACAGCTACAGTTATCCCACTCCACATGGGGGGATCCACCTTGGATCCCGAGAACTACTGCCCCATCAGTCTGACGAGCCTGATCTGCAAGGCCATGGAACATATTATCATGGAACTTATAAACAAAGACATTGGCAACCTTCAAACACTGGGCCCCACCCAGGTTGGGTTCGTGAAGGGCCGATCTTGTCTCCTGAACTTGATTTACTTCTTCGAATCAGTCTCCAGAGCCATGGATGAGGGTAATGCGGTCCACACAGCCTATCTGGACCTCGCCAAGGCCTTTGACACCATCCCCCACTCTGGAATCATAGATAGACTTACTAAGCTGGGCATTAATCCCTATGTCACTCGATGGGTTGCCAACTGGCTTACTGACAGAAACCACACTGTAAAAGTAGCCAACTCCAAATCCAGCTCCAGACAAGTGACAAGTGGAATACCTCAGGGTTCAGTTCTGGGACCGCTATTGTTTGGCATCTACTTCTCTGAATTACAGGCCAACACTAAGGGACTCTGGCTAACAAAGTTTGCAGATGACTGCAAACTGGGAGCCATTACTGACTCCCCAAATGATGTGGATACTCTACAAAAGGGCCATATAGAAACAGATGCTTGGTGCCAGAGCCATGGGTTCAAGCTCAATGCCAAGAAATGTATAGTTATCCCCTTTGGGAAAAAACATGTACTCGTGAATTACCACATAGGTGGCAGTGCGCTAAACACTGAAAGTGTGATAAGAGACTTAGGGACACAGGTGGACAGTGGTCTCACCTTCGATAACTACATCACCACAACAGTCAGGAAATCCCTCTATGTGGCACATCTCATCACTAAGGGCTTTTCATACAGAAAAAAGGAGGTCATTGTCCCACTGTACTCATCCCTCATTAGACCCATTATAGAATACAATGCCCCATTTGGTATGTACCTCTCAAGAAATCTGCAACAACTGGAAAGGCAGCAGAAATATCTCATTAAAAGAATCACAGGCCTAAAGCAGAAACCCTACGCTCACCACATTAAAAAACTCCAACTATACTCTGTCGCATATTGTCTACTCAGAGGCGATCTCTGCTTAACATACAAGGACATGTCAAACCCAGAGCTGTTGGACATGCTACACTTAAAGAAATCCCATTCCCTCAGAGCTACACGCTCCAGGAATCTAAACCTTGTCATCACAGTAAACAAAACATGCTGGAGGGATAGGTTCCTGACCCAGAGACTCCCCAGACTCTGGAATAGCCTGGCCATACATGTCAAACAGAATGCCTCTTTGGTCCTCTTCAAAAGGAACCTTGATGATTGGATGGGAGAAAGAAAATTCACCCCGGGGATCATGTTATTCACCCTGCTAGACAGGGGTCCAGGGAAGTAAATAGTGTGGGAAGAAATAGCCAGGGAATTATTATGGCTAGGCTTGTATAGGCCCTAGGGTCGATAGCCTAGAACCAACCTATGAATAATGGGTGACCTGACTGCACATATTGGGAGAGACAGAATAGGATATGAGGACTGCCTGGGTCCACATTGGTAGGACAACAGGAATAAAAGAGAGATAGTTGGCAACACATGGTACAGAGACAGTCACGAGATCACAACTGAGTGAATAACATGCAACTCAGGTAGACTTCCTCCTAGTAAAGAAAGGGCACTGGGGTGCAATCAACGATTATGAAGTCATCCCCAGGGAAATGGTTGGCTCATAGCATAAATCACTGGTTGCCATAATCAACTGCAAGCATTGGTCTGAGAAAACTCTAAGGCTGAGACCAGGCTGAAGACCTGGAACTTGAGTGGAGAAAAAGTACAACAGTTCAAGGAATTACTCAGGGCCGTAGCACCTCAAGAAGAGAAGGAAATAGGTGGAGTTAAAGAAGAACGGCAGCACCTCAAAACAGCATGTGTGAGGAATACAGAACAGATGTGTGACTGACCCCGGTATGGAAGGAAGAAGGAGAAGGAAGTTGATGATGCCAAGAAGCCAAGCTTCCACCCCATTGCCTCCCCCTGCCCTGAAGGCAGTCCACCCAAGGCAGAGGTTGGAACCAACTATCTAATGCCGAAGGTCTGAGGGGTAGAGATGGCTCTGAAAACTTCAAAGTCTTGAATCTGACAGGGACGCTTTGGCTCTGAGAGTTGTCTGCTTCTGACACACTCAGAGACAGTGCACTCAAAGAAAGTTTTGGTGCCGAAGAAACAATGATCTTCAGATCCAACCCAGACAGTCCCGGAATGTGATCCAGGGATGCCAAAATCACTAGTCAGATTGGAGATGAAGCTGTGATCAAAGGTGTAGACTTACAGAGGGCTTCCTGACCCAGAGGGGTAGGAGCCAGAACAATCCCTATCTGAATATGCGCTGAGAGAAGCTTCCTCATCCTTCTATCCACATCAGCCTTAGTTTGACTTCTGGAAGAATGAGATGATGTCGCAGAGGGAGACCTGGAGCGCTGGCGAGATTCCAGGAAAGGAGATGGTACTGAGAGGGTACTGGATCTATGGTAGGGGAGTAATGGGTCCTAGGTAATGACTTTGGATCAGATAGGATAGATGCGAGGAAGTCGATTTACTTTCTGACACCAGCTTTGGGGAAGGAGCAGGCTTTGGATCTGATTTCGTATGTTTTTTTTTTTTAGGAGGTTCCATCATCAGATCCAAGGTTGGGGTTGAGGATCCAGATGGACCCAAATGCTTTCCAAAAAGCTTCTTTTGCTAAAAGTTGGGGAGTTGAGCCCCAGATAGAGCTTCAGAGAGTGAGGAAGGAAGCAAGCCTTTTAGAATTAGCTTTTTTTTTCCCTGTCAGCAATGGCCCGAGGATGAAAGGACTTGCAAATTTTGCAATCTGTTTGAAGATTTTCTGGGGCTAGGCATTAGATGCATAAAGCATGAGCATTCGAAAGCAGTAAGACATTTTTTAAATCCTGAAGACTTTTCAGACACATTAAAAACAAAAACATTTTTTTTCTTATATTCAGTAAGGAGAAGGAGGAGAGATACCAACAATTGTATCAAGAATACCATGAATGTGTAGAAAAGGGGGAAGAAGGGTTTACCAACAATGGTAACAAGAATTACACAAAAATGTAGGAAAGGGAGGTAAAGCAGAAACTACAGTAAGAGAAGTAATATACAAAAAAATATCAAGATAGAAGAGTATGACTGTAATCAAATTTGACTTATCTCTGAAATAACTAGCACTAAGCTCGAGAGTCTGAATGCAAAAGTGGCAAATGAGATCTGAGGTATGTTATTAGTATTGATAATGGAAGAGCTTGTGTGCTTGTGAGTGGCCACAAGCTGAAAATAACGGCCAAGTTTGATCCGAGGGTCAGATCCAAACCCAATTGTTGAGGAAGAATGAAAATGGACAACACAGATGGAAAGTTATGGTG